>NW_027118113.1:0-132794 GCF_038497915.1 Lipomyces doorenjongii | reverse complement strand
TTTAGTGTGCCGCCATGGACACTAAATACGACCTTAACATGGAATTTTTAGACTCCCCCTCAACGATCCTGTCATCCATTCCAGCGATAATCAAATTACACCAATAATGTCAGTTGTTGTTAGGGTAGGTGACCACTGCACTATACTGAGTCCTAGAGCGTTCGCCCTATCCAAGATATCGTAACGGAGGGCCACAAAGGGCACCACCAACATCGTGATCCTGCCATTTTTAAATTCATAAAGAGAGGTTAAATATATAACATCTGACTTTCCTCCTCCTGTTGGGAGTACCACGAGAAATGAATATCCTGGATTGGAGATTATCGTTTGCACCGCAGCACCTTGCAAAGGGGATAGGAACTGAGAGTCTGAACCCCTCAAGTCATGCAGTAGTTGGAATGTTGCTGTTGAAACGGGCAATAGCTTTGCGTCTACTGCCTCAGAGTACACTTCAGTAACTTCTCTCACCACCGTAGTGTGCTCGACCGTATTGCTTACTTCACGGGTTGCGGGGATTGTGTGCTCAACTGACTGACCAATTGCTGAAGGTTCTGCATTCTGGATCCGTCTCTTTAGACTCTCAATCGGAGACTCCTCCCCAAGCACTTTGAACCACGCCTCACTCACCAACATGAAGACATGTACGTCATACCTGTTAGTGGAAGGCAGGTCCTGGTCGCTCACTGCGTAGTGCGTTACGGCCATATGCGTAGAATGGCCACTTTGCACGTCGTGGGCCAAATCTTGTGTAAATGAGCTAACGGCTTTGCTGTGACCTGCGTATTGGTCAAGAAAAGCTACCAATGCCTGCCTTAGTTCTTGAGCGCTTATCTTAGTATGCAAGGCTGTTGATGAAGCTGACTTATGCTGGATGATCTCACGAAGGCGTTCCGCACCATAGCGCCCTTTGTGTCCTGTAAATAAATATTGCTGATAGCCCTCGATGATGGAATTCGTCACTTTGTACAGGGCACCAGCGAGTAGCCTAAGATAGTCGTTAGCCAATTGGTATAGGCATTTCCTGGCACTTACTTTTCAAAAGGTCGTATGTAAATTAAGTACTTCATAAATAGCTTTTCGAGCCTAGCCGGAATCAGATGAATAATGAATCGCTCCATCCCGGTTAAGGACGTCGTCTTGTTGTACAAGCCCAGAAGTATTAAGCCTCTGGAGTGACAATATATATTTCTTGGGCTATGAATGAGTTCACAATCTTCCAGGTATTGATCTCAGTCATCCTCGCAGGAGAGCCATAAGTGAGGTGCGTAATAATAAAGAGAACTTCTAGGAACGCTGAACTTGTTCTAAGGTATCTCTGCGCCTGCTCTCTCAAAACTTCCGCGCCTCTAGTGAATTTCGACTTGAGCTGGGCGGAACTGACCATCTTGTCCCATAGATACTGTCTAGGTAGGACGTTCCCTGGCTCAGTAAGGAAACTGTATCCAGGCCTATGGATAGTGTAAATATCTTTCAGGTCGCGAGCAAAGTGATTTGGGACATCCAGCCCAAGACACAGCTCTCCGAGTGCATCTTCGGCGACTTTATACTGCTCCTGAATGAATGATCTAAGGGTCCCAATCGTAAGAATTGCGCCACTTTGTAGCCGAAGCGCCGAAAAGTCATCTGTAGCCCACGTAATTGTCGGGACTTGATTTTTCTGTCCAAACCTCCTGCACGCAGCATGGACCTGCACACAGTAGGAAAACGATGTCGACTTCTGTGGAGCTAAGAACCGTGCGCATTCGTCGTCAATGTCATCCCTAAATAGTGTGAACTGGGGCATAATTACATTCGTGTAGTGCAGCCCACATACTCGGTCAGTAACAATGGCTCAGTGCTCTTCGCCACGCGGTAGAGCACGGTGCTCCTCAGCGCATACCTCATGGCAGCCGTTACATGGCTTATCTGGAGATAGCTGAGAAAGGAGCCATTAGGCCGCAAAGATAGGAGACTGATTGCACGAGGCACCAGATACTGTGATGCGAGACTTTCTCCCGTTGGGAGAATATGGTTAACTACTTCAAACTGCTGCCTCAGGATATGTGTACTAAGCATTGCAACAGTTGCTAGTGCTGAGGATTGTAGAGGCAAGTCAACATTTTCACGAGCATCCTTGAGTAGTTCAAGGTCCTGTACAAGGCCCATCGCGGCTGCTCTCTGCTGATCTGTAAGCTCAAGTCCTTGATGCAACCTACCCGTATTTGTGACCGCTAAGCAGCCAACCCACAAGACCTTCGCCCATATGGTGGCATAATTTTCAAGGGTCGCTTGTTCCTGTACTTCATAAAAGTAATCTCTGTATCACTTGGATTAGATATGCCGTAGAGTATACAGGTGTGCATTAGTAGCGACATACTTGTCCCGCTCACCGACCATGACTTTACCTAACATAGGCTGGAATCCAGCCCTTGTGTCCTCCCGTGTGACACTAAACATTTTGAGGCACAAGTGCTTTAGTAACTCGAAAGATCTGTCTCGTGGACTGTATAGTAGGGGTCCGAGATCACTCAAGTCCAAAGTCTCCAGCAGAGGGTAGACTTGAAACTTTGACCCAAACAGGTTAAGATCTCTTTTGTCGGTTAGGGCACTATTATGGCTTGGGACAGAGTGTATGTCCTCGGGAATCCCGAATGCCGCAATCGTCGTCTCACCCTGATCCTCTCTCTCCCTGACTTGAACATACCGCAACTGACCGACGCTCCCTGACCTGCTGTAAAATGCCTGGACTTTCACACCATGGTATTCAGCAGCCTGGCCCTTGTGGTTCCTTTTGTAGTGGGTTCTCATTCCCTCTTTGGTTGTAACGCAGACATGATGGAGCTTCTGCGCACACACCCGGCACTTAAAGCCGTCCTGGACTGGAATGCCCTGGAGAGACGCAGACCCTGGTCGAAACGCTGGGGGATTGAAGAGCTGAGCTCCTTGGTCCTCATCATCGGACTCATCTAGCTGATCTTCAATGGCGTCATCCCATATAATGGCTAGATGCGGTCGGAGTCTGTGCATCCTGAGTACCCGCAATACGGAGTCATAGTTTTGAGCAACGAGCCCGTGCACGGTCGTTAGGTGCTCAATGACCATGGCCTTATCGACAACAAAGTGGCAGCGGTCGCAAACGGCAACATTCCAAGTGTTTTCGTAAGTGAGCCCAAGGTCAGCCATTTTATGGGGACCTGGAATCATTAGCTTTTAACAAATTTTAGAAGCTAAATAATCAATATTTGCCTTCAATTGTGCCTGTCGCATCGCCGTTCTCACTTTGTGTGTCTTCAGGCTGATCAATGGTAGGGCCCTCGATGACCTGTCTCGTGCGACAGTTCTGACGACCCATATGGCGCTTCAGACTTCTAACTGATGATGTCTCAGTCTTGCACGTCGGACAGATATACTTGCTGTCGTCCGTGACAAGTAATGGAAAGGTCTCTCCATTGAAACTAAACGTTGCCGCCTTACGATGCCTGCTTGACGAATGCTTACGAAGCTTTTCTTTCGTATAGAACGGTGCATGGTTGCACAAGGTGCATTGAAATACAGCAATCTCAGAAGACATTGGTAAAGGTAAGGATGCCGTAGTATCTGAAAGCGTTGCGGTGGTGAGTAGTAGAAAGGTTGGGAGAAAGGCAGCGGGTTTACGGCCAAGGAGCAGCGGCAAGGCTACCAACGTTGGGACCAACCACAGTCTGGGTTTGATGGGCACTGGTTCGAGACGTGTTCTAATTCGCCAGCGTAGCTATAGGCGTTTTCGTATACGCGTGTATGCGAAAGGACCTCTTGCTCCCCACGACTTAGTTTTGCGTACCCATCCTGAGCACTGTGTCTCCTGAATAAACTCAGCCCCTGACTTTGCCAAAACTCTCTTTTCGTCCTGAACCCCTTGCAGGTTAAACCCCAACCTCTTGGGCTCCGTCAGTCCAATAACTACCTACTTGACTACTCCTTCAGCACCTCTCTTCTGACCATTACAATAAACTTACAATTTAATATTTTGGGCCCATCCTGTTTTCGTATTCACTTGCTTTTTTTAATAGAAATTCTCTGACTCTCATCCGCCCTCGCCAATTGATCCGTCTTCCCGACTATAATTTCTCGACCCACCAATAAATCCTAACTCACCTTGTCTTGTAAACAACTAATGGTTTATTTCTTGCTGTTTTTGTATTAATTTCTAGAGTACTTCTCTGAATTGCTGGTTTTGTTCCTAAATTTGAGTCACGTTGTAATCACTAATTTCTGTTGTGGTGGCTTCCTTGTCTGTTGTACGCAAATTCTTGTGGTCCCAACCGTTATTCCCACCAAAGTGCACTCTGTTCTTCACATCCATCAACAAATCTTTTTATTTTTGATTATATTATTATTGCTCCGTATGATCTTTGCGGCCGATCACTTTTTTCAACTTATCACCTTAATTATTATAAATGCTTCTTGTCATTGTTAATTGTCTATAAGTATTCCAATTTTGTCCTCCACAAATCTTGACTGCGTCCGACCCCTCGTTGTGGTGTCGGTCTCTCGTTTGAATGTTGCACTTTAATTCCTCGGCTTCTCCAACCTCAGGCCATTCATATTTTACCGTCGTCAATCACTTTCCACAAATGCACCCTCGTTCTTCACCCATCCATGTACTATTTTTTATTCTTCAAATCCTTTTCCTTCTTAGTTTTACCCGTATAATGTTTACTATCCTTACTGGTGCAAATACCTTCCTTGAACCTTTCCTGCCTGTCCCTTTATGAATAATGAACTTTGGGTACGGCTAATTTTCAAGTTAATTTGATTTACTTATTTATAAATGTATCCAATAGTCCATTTTTATTTGCCTTATCCATACACTGCTAATTGATGTTCTTGTACTTACGCCTACTCAACACTGAAGTTGAGCATTGTCGACTTCCTATTCCGGTACTACATAGGCTGTGCCTGATTAAATTTAATAGCCCTAGCCCAGTCCGTGCTAACCTGTTGTCCTCCTCCACGACGCTGGACGCCATCTTAACTTACCCTGCCCCATCATTGTCAAGTTGCATTCCACCTGGGACATAACACAGTCGCACTTAAACCGCGTTGGCGGATGTGCCGAGAGCAAGTGTGCAAACACTTTGGCGGATGTGCGCGGGGTAAGTGTGCATAATGCTTGGCAGATATGCCTGAGCAAGTGTGCAAGATGTTTGGCGGATGTGTCCAGAGTAAGTGTGCAAACACTTGATAGATGTGAGTAGAGCCTGCACGTCGCTACCCTTACCTGCGTCGGACCGTCGGACCAGCTTTACTATACAGAACCACGGACCCTGGACCATGACCGCCACTTACCCTGCTTCCATGCGGCTCATTACTATGGCAGCGTCGGACCGTCGGACCAGGTTCAGCCCCCTGAACCGCATGTTACATCTATAGGTTCAGCCCCCTGAAACACAGCTTACATCTTTAGGGTGCATGCTAAGATGTAGCTTATAAAAAACCAACATGGGGTCTCTAATATAACCGGGAAGCAGGCTCATGCAGATGTTGTCATCGTTCAGAAGCATGTGGCCAATCCATCTGGTAAATGTCTACCTGAAGTTGAATCCTTCAAGTCCGTACCATTTCATGGTACGTGATCGTTTATTAATAGATGCGGACTTATTCTAACTGGATAAGAGGAGAATTTCATGCGGTGAGCTTAATGCATGCAAAGAACTGCGATTGGAGTCTAATTGAAAATGTCGTAGTGTGCAAGAAGAACACTGCGTTTGAGATTCTCGACTATTTCGTCAAATAGGTGGTGATTACATAAGGTTCAACTGAACCTAGTTGCAGTGCTTGTTGGTCACTACTATTTACTAATTCCGTCTATAGCAAATGTCTACTTGGCCAAAGAATCCAAGGAATGGCTAGGTGAATGGTTGGCCTCTGGTAAAAATCGTGATCAGCTGGTAGGCGCGACCAAATACACTACGTTTTATCCATCCGGCAAAGGCAGCGAATACATCACATCCAACTTTCAAGGCAACCATGTATCTGTCGCTAGAGGCTTCGCTATAAAAGTTCCAGGCGTGTTATATTGATATCGTAAGTTACGGTGTTCTAATGCGTTGCTTTCAGAATAATAATAATGATCTCTCTCGGAAAAGCCCTATGTGCACTGGTGAGATTTTCTACTTCGATTGCGGAACTAATGCAGTCCGTGAATTGTATGATTGATGCTGTCAAGGCGCTATATTTAGCGACATTCCGGCATGGGTTGTTTCTAACGCTAACAAATACGCACGTGCACATGGTATGACACAGTTCAGCATATAATAAGGAAGATGGAGTGTATCTATACGCGATATTCTCCCCATGTCTGAATCTGACTGTATGGCTGCTTGCTGCATGAGCAACACTTGCGTAAGAGTACGCCGAGGTCTCCGTACGTAATGTGGGCACCTCCCAGCCGGTGCATAGCATCCCGCAGTAGTTGTTAGGCGAATTCCACGCGAGGTCATGCCACCGCCGGTACGATACAAGTGCGTTGGTCTAAGAGTATTATCGCGAAGAGGGTGACCGTTGGTCTGTGTTGGTTGCGGCTCATCACCTAATTCAACAAAGCTCGATCGATCACAAGCCGTAATATCCTGACACTCGACCGATCGGCCCTGCCATGCCAGCGGCGAGACCAGCACGCCCATGACTACCAAGACTCCCCAGATGACCGCCTTGCTGCCAGTGTCTGTGCCTATGGAAGTAACATGTCGCTCAAAGGGCTGAACCAGGTATGACAGTATGAAAAATCCCATAATAAGGAGCCGCGCCGCATGGCCACCCTTCATACTTAGTTCAAGGTGTGAGATTCTTTATACAACGAAAGTATTAATGCTCTGAAATCGAGGATTTGAACATTAACAATAAGCGGCAATGGGTCCTCCAATCACAGGAGTTAGTTACAGCTTACTTGAAACACACATCTTCCTAAAGTCCGTGGCGTCCACCAAAGTACGATTCATCTGGGTAGATGCCATAAATTTGTCAGCAAGAAGGACATTCAGCCCTACAATTACAAGCAGTGATTTAGCTTACGTGAGAGAAGAAGGCCGAGGATGAGCTCGGACGGTGCAGAAGTAAACGGCAGAAGTAAACGCCCGAGTTAGTCCGAACTAGTCCGGACTGGAATTCGTGCGAGCCCGGATAATTTGATCCGCCTTTTACTTTAAATCTTAAACCTGAACCCTCGGACGCTGTGGAAGTGAACGCCCGAATTGGTCCGAACTTGGTCCGAACTAGTCCGAGTAGAGTTCGTGCGAGCTCGAATGATCCGACCTTGATTACCTGAGACGGTCCGACCTAGTCTGGGTTGGAATTTGTGAGAGCTCGAATGATTTGATCCACCTTGATTACTCATTCACCTCAAGTGTTTATAAATATGGCCTATTTTCTCGGGATTGAGTGCATCATCAGCATTTCAATCTACAGTGAATCATCTCATCAGCCGAAAGGTTTCCACAGTCAAGATTCTAATCTAGCCTAACCCTACAACAAATAATACTATCGATCATGGCCCAAAAAGCTGAGCTTTCTGCTGTCCTCGAGAGCTTCGCGAAGAACGCACCGGAGCCAGTGGTTTCAGTTATTACCAAGGCGATAAGTGACTTCACGGGATCGTTCGACCCCAAAGCTGCCATCCAAGTCGGCGCGACTCTCCCTGAATTCACCCTCAGCGACGCCGTCGGCAAAGAACGCAGCAGCGCCGAGTTCCTCGCGAAAGGACCGCTGCTAGTTGCTTTCTACCGTGGTGAATGGTGCCCTTTCTGCAATATCGCTCTTGTTGGCTTTCAAAAGATCATAGACGAGATGAAAAGCAAGGGCGTCAGCTTCGTCGCCATCAGTCCTGAGCTGCCGAATCAGTCTCTCAGCACCGCTGAAAAGCACGATCTCAAGTTTCCGGTTCTGTCAGATGTGGGCAACAAATACGCCAAGCAGCTTGGGATTCTGTTCCAGCAGCCGGATTCCTTGAGACCGATTTTCGAGCAATTTGGTACCAATTTCGTTGAGAGGAATGGCGACGACTCGCTGGTTGTGCCTGTGCCAGCGACACTTTTGATTGATGAGAAGGGTGTTGTGAGGAACACTTTTATCGATCCGGATTACACGAAGAGAGTCGAGCCGGCGACTGTATTGGAATGGATCAATGAATTGAAGAAATGAGAAGTTAGGCGAGTTCTTTGTTATCAGGCGCGGAGGGTCTATTATTTTCTTGGTCATTTGTATCTGAACCCTAACGTCAAAAAAAAACGGAATTCTCTAAAAGGGCGACTTACTTAGCTAAATGTAGTTATTATGAATACTCTAAATTGGAAATCCCAAAACACTTTGTTGATATTTAGATCTTATTAGCTCAGAACCCTGAGGTTGCCGAGGATGCTCTGGTTATCAGTTGAGACAATACAATTGAGTAAAACGCCGTTAGACTATTTGCGATATCTCGGGTGCTCGGTTTTTGCGTTATTTGTAATCACCATGTTTAGTTGACGTGTTTGTCTTGCCCTTATTTAAAAATTTTTAATTGGCTGCATATGTTGCGGAAATGAAATGGAAACTATAAGAATCCTTGAATGTTCCTTCATGCCTCTTAATAGTAATATTCTGTAAACTGTCCAAAGTTCTTCCAACTTAACCCTCCAAATCAACAAATGAAAATGGATCGCATGAATACTCGTCGAAACAGGCCAAATTATTTCTTGCTCAATGATGGATTCGATGAAGAGGTATCTCAAGAAGACCGGCTCGACAGTAGTTATGAAATGTTACGACTCTGGAGAACGATATCCTTCCGTCGGAATCAGCATCGCAAATCCAGCAGCTTCCTCTCGAGCCGCTAGCACAGACGCAGGTAGAGGAGTCCTCGACCACTC
Organism: Lipomyces doorenjongii; assembly: GCF_038497915.1. NCBI lineage: Eukaryota > Fungi > Ascomycota > Lipomycetes > Lipomycetales > Lipomycetaceae > Lipomyces > Lipomyces doorenjongii. The sequence continues at coordinate 123,930 of NW_027118113.1, read as the reverse complement.
AAACGGAATCCTCGACGAGTCTTGCTTCATTACAGGAGCCTCTCCAGCATGCCCGAATTTCAGAACCTAAATCCATCAAGTGGCCATAACCATACTTTGAAATATCCGAATTCGAAAGTCCTTGGATTGTTAAGAAGAGCAACAAAAGGAAGTTGATCGATAGAGAGATCAGATGCGCGGTCTTGGACAATGAAACTGGAGAAAAATGCAGCTGGAAGACCACGGATTCAAAGCGACAAGCCTCTACTGGCAATATGATTGATCATCTCTACAAGCAGCATTCTATAAATTCTCCTAACAAACCGGAAGAACCAAAAAGAGCAGAATCTAGTATATTATCATTCATAAAGGAGAGACTTACACATCAGCAACTTCTAGAGAAGAAGATTCTGCGCTGGGTAGTCGCAGAAAAACAGCCTTTTACAGCCCTTGAGTCACCAGCGTTCCAACAAATCTTTCATGATATTCCGGGAATTAGGCTCCCTTTTACGAGCCGTCAGGTGGTTATACAACGGTTGGCCGACGAGTTCGCAGCACAGCGCGCACAATTAAAAGAAGAACTATTCGAAACATCCAAGACAATTGCTATCTCTCTGGATGTGTGGACGAGTAGAAATAGCCTGCCGATTCTTGGCATAATTGGTCATTGGGTTACTCCAGAGTTCCAATATCAAGAGAGAGCATTAGACTTCAAGGAACTTTATGGATCGCACAGAGGCGAAAATTTGGCGGCCGCAGTTGAGACAACGCTGGAGAACTTCGTCTTGAGCGCAAATTAATTGCGATTACTGGAGATAATGCCAGTAATAACGAAAAGATGATTTCTGTGCTGTATGAAAATCTCCAGAAAAAAGTCGGTCCTTCTCTCCGGTTTCGGGGTCTGGAGAGCTACGTCCGATGTCTCGCACATATCCTGAATCTGATCGTCAAAGACATCCTATCTGCTTTGAAATCCGGGACTGCAGCTGAAGCGTTTTTTGCATGTGACATGTTGAGCGGTCAAAATCCCCGGTACCCGGAAAATCTAGGAGTCCTTTCGAAACTTCGCATTCTCGCCGTCTGCATTGATCGCAGCCCTCAGAGAAGACAAAAGTGGAAAGAAGCCTAGAGTGTTCCTCCGTTGTTCTCAATGGTGTATTGTCTGTCATCCCAACCACCCACAGCCACTGCGGCATCCTAAATTGCCCGATTGACTCCAAAGTTTGCTGCTTGGTTAACATTGACAGAAGTGTACTGGTGATCGTAACACTGATTGCCAGTGTCGCTGCGCCATTGGTGGGTTTGGTAATTTGCCCATCGATTGTGATAAAACATCAATGGCTGATACCGAATGGAATGGGAACCATATGTTTCGCCCACTTTCAGATGCAGTTTCTAGTGTCGGCGTCGGTATATGTCTGGCCACATGTAAAGCTAAAGGAAGCCGTGATCCAAAGTTAGCCGTGAGACCAGCGGTACATAACTCGGTCACCGCGAAGCTGGTTGGAATAAACAATTGCCGACCTGCTGCCAATAACCCAGGCAGCAATTGTATTTCAGGACCACTGCAGATTGGGAGCGCAGTTTGCCGTTTCGCAAGGTCAGCCGGCCAGTCCGCCAACCCGTCACCAACTCTGCGCATGATACTGGTGACGCTGCGCTGTTCTCAGAAAGCCTTGAGTGACTCGCGAGTCCAGTTGGACTTTGTGACAGCGCCATATACCATCTGGGCGTAAATTGTGGCGCATCACCGCAGTATCACGCTGGTGCACAAATAGGATCAGTGCTTTCGTCGGTACATCGGACGAAAATTGCATTCTTGTCGGCGTGCAAACCTTCTTTCGGAAGATACACCGGGCTTGCAGACGTTGCGAAGTTGCAAGCAGAGCGATATAAAATTAAGAGTAGGTCAGCATAGGGTCGCAGTTTGTCAGTGCTCTGAAGCAGAAAGTTAGATCATCACTCTTTTTGGCAGTTTTTATTCATATTCGAAGACTTGCACTCTGTCATTAGCCTTTTCGACATTTTGTATTTTGCTCAGTCACTTTTGGATCTGATTAGATCAAGCGCCTGGGATGCTGAGATTCGATCCGACGGCATGAACCTCATCAAACCCTGGATAACTGGAAGGAGAGGCTTCAGGGTTTGTTCGTGGACTCTTTTATCAAATTTTTGTTCCAATTTCGATTGCGAGAGTTGGCCATTCCCTAACAAACTCAGCTCTGTCAGATATGATCTTCGGCACAATTCAAGGAAGTGTAGAATTTTTCATGCCAAGTCGAATGACTCCCTGGATTTTGGAAAGAATAGCAATGAATTGCAGATAAACTTACTTGTCAAGGGTTCCCATGCACATTCAGAGTCACGTTGCGTGTTGTCCCATTTTTGCTGCCATTCCGTTGGTAATTTCTCCACGAAGTCAATCATTTGTGCAACCAACACATCGACGTCCCCCAGGTATTGAAACGGAATTGTGCCAAATACGAATGAATAAATCTGCCGACACAGATGTTAATGTCCTTCTCTGAAAACTCAAGCGAAGCGTTCTCACCACACAGCCTGCACGCCATAGATCAAGTCTATAGTCAAAACTGTCTGTGAAAATTGTTTCCGGTGCTTGTAGTGATCCAGGTGTCAGAAGAATGAGCCGCACGGCGGTATGCACTTACCCGAATCGGAGGAGTGAAGCGGCGATTCAATGTAGCAGCGATTCAATGTAGCAGCGCTTCAATATTCTTGTATATATAAGGACCGCAGTGATCATGTCATGTACATAGGAGAACCGTGTGTTATTAACTGAAGAATCTTGAGTACACGTTTATATCAAACTAGGATCTCTCTAGACCAGTTACTCGTTACTTCTTCTTTAAAGTCTCGCCGACAGTGCTCTTTTGTTAGCAGAATACCATTGAACCTATTGGCTCAGTGAAGGGTTTACTCTGATCTGAATTACTCTACGGCATAGTTTTCGACAGTCCCATAGTTTGGCCCAAACTATGGGGATCAAGGTGTGTTCGTACTATACGTTACGCTAGCGGGATGGCTTGCAACAATATTTTAGAATATCAACTATGAGGACTCGGCGGGGGAGCGAATAGCCAATAAGATAAACATATTACAAAGAACCAACCCTGAGCCTCACTGAGAGGACATTTCAGTCACAGAAGGGTTAGCGACCCTATCACTAAATCGAGGTTCTAGACCCCTAGCAATAAGTAAGGGTGCTCAGGGCACCTGACGTCGATGTATGCGCTGTCGATGTATGCGCTGTCTGAGTTAGTCTAGTTATTGATTCCAGCAGTACAGCTATTTTATTAGGTAGTCTTCCTAGACCTCTCCCTACGAACAGTTTATAGTGTGCCGTCATGGACACTAAACCTAAATATGGAGTTTTTGGACTCCGCCTCAACGATCCTGTCGTCCACTCACGCGCTTACCAAACTACAGGTTATGAGCCCTGGTGCGCCGGACATAACATATCGTCTGAAAGGCTGCATGGTAAGCCCTCAGGTGCCACTACCATGGTGAAGTTTGACGGGAAGAATTATCGCAAATGGGCGATGTACATGGTGGCCCTGTCCGTGCAAAAGAATTTGTGGGACACAGTCAGTTTTACGACGTACCAATGTAGAAGATGCGTCCGTAGTTATCAATAAGAATAATTAAAAGTACCTAGATTCGTTCTCACACTAGGTGATTACGAACCAGGACTGTTAGAGACCAAAGATGTGCAACACATCTAGCAGTATGGAGGAGCGTTATAAAGAGAGCTCTCTCGCTCGTCAACTCGAATTGGTAAGTAAGTTATTTACTTGGAAATCCAAGAAATCAGAGAACCCTGACAAATGGCTTCAGGAATGGTGTGATGTTCTAAAAAGGTTCCTCAATATGCAAACCGATAAAGAATATTTCTGGAAGGTAGTCATGCTGAATAATTTCCCAGAGGAATATGGTGCAGCCATCAGTAGTCTAGGCTCAATCAGCGATACTCCAATTCGTATGATTGGCACAAAGCTAGGCGACCGTCTCTGGGGCCTAAAGGGACAGAACGTAGCAAAGGAAACAGTAAAGAGACAGCATACGGTGTCAATAACGACAAGAAAAAGGAAACAAGGACTTGCTATGCGTGTGGCAATTGCTGGTCACCTAGCGAAGGACTGCAGACGCAACAAGGAGGAATCGACGGGACAATAACCAAAATGCTAGTAATGCAACGGCTCAGAAGTCAGGAAACAAAAGACCATCAAGGACGACCAAAGGAAAGGAGTTTGGCGCTCACCGAGTGCATGGCATTCTATTGCAAGTACGGGTTCCGTCCACGTCCAACACCACGTCGACTACTCTGTAGTTGTGATCATCGTGCCATCGACCCTTTCGACTCTAATATTCCTTCTTGTTGTCGACTTTCAATTGTTCTTTTCCACGACAAAGTAATGAGACGCCCAGAGTCGATCTGTGCCGATACAGAATCGACTCGCCCCTGTGCTGCATGGATGGACTGTCGACACCAAACAAAGGCAGATTGACACATACGTAGCGTAAAATAAAATCACGGTGAGATAAGTGCATGCTATGATGGCAAGACCACCGAATTAAGCTGCTGGTTGATTAATGGCCTCGGTTACAGGACCTATTGACTTTTGCTATCGATAAGCAGTTAGCGTAGCCGAGGCACTAAGTATCATTGAAATGAATTTCAGCTTTGAAATATTATTAACACAGAGAAAATTCTTTTATGAGTACCCGGAATCCAACCACGTACAAAGTCAATCGATATCTAGTATACCTATCAGAAAATTCCCGCAGAAAGCAGTTGCCAGTTCTTAGAATTCAATCTATTGGCGGACAATCAAATTGGAACAATGAGTCCCGAGATCTCCACGATAGTGTATATAGATAAGCCATAAGCTGATAATGCGAAGTATCAGCGTCCGCGAAATGCCAAGACGCGGCCAAATTGGCGAGGCAGGCTGAGCGATTATTCACCGCAGATTTCGTTTGCATGGGGATCGCCGCTGAAGCTCCAACTTTATATTATGCACCCTTATCATGCCTACGATAAGAAAGGTTCGACTTGATATTGGATGTGCACAAGCCAACTAGTCAACGTCAACTTCCCAAATTAAGACAGTAAGTGTCCAGCGAGGACCAACTACGCAAGTCTATTCAGGCTGCGCGGGAGAAGCAGGGTTGTTTCTTGGTAGACCACAAGAGCTCTCACAAGCCGGTTGTCTACCCAGATGCCTAGGCATTCTTGGTACAGTCAAGCTCGTGTGCGTGCTGGCTGTTTCCGAGCTCTCGAGGTAACCTTAACTTGGCGTCCATCTTTTGTTGCAAGACCCATTTGTGATATGCATCTTGGCAGCTGGGCAAGGTGCATCCACATTCCAATCCGGTGTAACACCCACCATACCTCCATGAGTAGTCGCACCGTATTAAATTCGATCGCAACAGTTTTGAACGGTTGGTGCCGTGCGCTGCTCTCTTCTTGTAGATCTAAAGTGCGCTTCCGCTGCGATGGCCGGCATATCGGCTTTTGAGCTGGCACGGTCTGATTAGATTAAGGTAGGCAACTAAATACTTAGTTCTTAATAGACTAATCTGCAACTGCAGCGCGGGCCACTCTTTTACGCTCATCATCTGACCGCGTCCTTATCGCCTGCCTCCTGCTCTCCTTTGAACGCCACGGCATTCAGTATCTCTACTTTAATCAAATTCGAATGCAATGGCGCTCGACAGATGTTTTGGAAGTCATTCCGGCAACATTTGCTGGGTGGATATGTTGAACTGGAGCGATATATCTTCTTGGGTCATCCCCGCATTTCTTACTCTCCATTTACTTCGCTGGACATTTACTTCGCTGGACCCATTATAGTTTTGACTGGCTTTGCTACCCTAGTAGTTCTAAGCACTGTCTTCTGGTCGGCCGAAGGTACGTTTTCTAACATCCTGAGAATTTGCGTAGTACCTTAAGAGTGCTCGAATTCCTGCTTCTGCTGCTACAACGCCTAATGTTATCTAGATGTCTCATGAAAAGCAATCTACACTCATAGGAGCTACTGGCTTCTCCGCTAAAGAGAGCGACACTACAAGTGAAGGGAAGGAAGCGTATATCACGACTGAATTAGTTGTTGGAGATACAGATGAGTTCAAGTACACTGCTGAGGAAAAAGAAAAGATCTTCGCATTTATTGAGACTGTGAGCAACTTGCGTGACATTCTTGATGAGGACCCAGACTACATTCTGGACAACATGAAGTCGCTGACTCTGGAGGAGGCACTGGCATTACTGAAGGAAGCGGCGGAATACTACAAGGAGGACGTAAACTTTCCGGAAGATATGATGAAGCGCATCAAGATTCTTTTGCTCGGAGAGCAATTAAGTGGTATGGATCCATATTACTACCAGCTTGAAGCTCGACTACAAGCAGCCCTGATAAAATTTGACTCGCCGTATCCCGAAGTACGTGCCGTTATCAGGCCTACAGATGATCCCTCTATGCCTTGTGAGACTTTACGTGCTTATGTGGTTGGAATATTCTGGGTGTGCTGTGCGTCCTTCATCAATCAGATGTACCATGAACGTCAGCCTTCAATCACACTGAATGCAACCGTCCTTCAGGTTCTGATATACCCTTCGGGAAAATTCATTTCCAAATCGCTCCCTAATTGGAATGTCAATATTTTCGGATGGAAATTTCCTTTAAATCCAGGGCCATGGACGTTCAAAGAGCAAATGTTTGTGACAATCATGACAAACGTCGGAGGCGGCGCCACAAATTTCTTCCACTACGCTCTCACCATGCGATTGGGAATATTTTTTAATAGCGAATGGGTCCAATACGGTTTTCTATTCCTAATGGCATTTGTAACGCAGTTTTTTGGGTTCGGTCTTGCTGGAATAATGCGTCGCTTTGTGGTATATGAACCCAAGGCCGTTTGGCCTACAATTCTTCCAATTCTTCAGCTTAACCGAGCGCTACTACTCCCGGAGACTAAGCAGAATATCAATGGGTGGACAATTTCGAAATACAAGCTGTTCTGGATAACTTTCGTTGGTATGTTCGTGTACTTCTTTATTCCGGACTATCTCTTTACGGCACTTTCGACATTCAATTGGATGACGTGGATTGCACCTAAGAACAAGAACCTTGCCTTCATCACTGGTTCTAGAATGGGTCTTGGAATCAATCCCTGGACAACATTCGACTGGTCGGTTATCAACTACACAACACCGCTCGTCTTGCCATTCTTCGCTGCGCTCAATAAGTACATCGGTGTTTGGGTGGGAGCGCTTGTCATAATTGGTTTGTACTGGTCTAATTATAAGTACACCGCTTACTTTCCACCAAACAATAGTAATGTCTATGACCGAACTGGGATGAGATATAATGTCTCAAGGGTTTTGACGAACCACGCGTTTGATGAGGAAAAATATCGAGGATATTCTCCGGTTTATATCGGTGCTGGTAATATGACAATGCTCGGCGCCTATTATTGCATGTACACGTGTGCTTTCTGCTATATTATGTTAAATGAGTGGAAAACTATCCGAGACGCGTCCAAGGGCTTTTATCGCAGTCTCAGGGATCGTAAACTGTCCAACTACGAGACGTTTGACGACCCTTTTTCCCGAACAATGCGACGGTATAAAGAGGTACCTGACTGGTGGTTTATTGCGACTTTGATTATTGCGTTCTCTATTGGTGTTGGCGCTATTGTGGGTTATCCGACAAACACTCCAGTCTGGGCTGTTGTCGTTGTCATATTGGTTTGCATAGCACTCCTTATTCCCACCACAATTATTTTTTCGACTACTGGATATCTGATTCCGGGAGACACGCTCACTGTTATTATTGCTGGCTATATGGTGCATGGTAACCCAATTGCGTCGTTAATTTGCCGTGTATTTGGATTCAACACTGATGAACAGGCCGAAACATTCCTTGGAGATCAGAAAATGGCCCATTATGCGCGTTTGCCTCCTCGAGGTGTTTTTCGCGCCCAGATGATCGCGACTCTGTTGCAGTGCTTTGTCACAACCGGTGCACTTACCTGGCTTATCAGCCACACTCCTGATCTGTGTACGCTTACGCAGTCAGCCCGCTTGGTGTGCACTTTTCCAAACCAACTTTATTCCAACACACTCCTACTCGGAGTGATTGGTCCGCACAGAACATACGATGTTATCTATCCCGCTTTGAAATACGGCTTTCTTGTTGGCGTGCTCGTTGGCGTCGGTTTTTGGGCGTTGAGACGTCGTTACGTCAAATATCTCAAACATGTTCATCCAGTAGTTATTATCTCCGGTATTACACGATATGGTGCGACATACAACCTTTCCTATTTCACACCAGGCATTTACTTTTCGTTTATTTTCATGGTTTTAATCCGGCGTCGCTACCTCATGTGGTGGACCAAGTATAACTATATATTGTCGTCTGGTCTCACAGCCGGGATGGCATTCAGTGGTATCCTCATCTTCTTTTCGCTTCAATATACCGGGGTAAAATTACCCTGGTGGGGGACAACTGTCCAAAATGCAGGTGTCGACGGCGCTGGCGTTGCGACGTTGCGAACAGTCCCAGTTGGTGGATTTGGACCCCAAGTAGGTTCGTGGCAATAGTTGTATGGCGGTTTGTATCGATTCAGGCGATATTTGTGTAGTTTATGTGGTTTGCAACTTGTCCGAATAGTCACAATTACGATTTCATGAGCGTTGTGCAATAACGTATTAAGAAGAGTGCGAATGACCGTACGCTTGTTGCCAGCTGGAGTTTGAGCTACGTCTTATGTTTCGTGCTCAGCTCAAACTCCGTCTACCTCCGAATCATGCCACTCGAGAGCTAAAGAGCCTCATTCCAGTAGCCTGATGTCGATTAATGCAATTCGACTATGCCCGAGAGACAAAGTTCCTCTAAATCCACTCCACAGAAAAGTGGCAAATATGGCTATCAAATTTACAACACTACACCACTCATGAATACATTTAGGGTTAAATTCAACGTGGCTTATGAAATCGGCAAAACTATCTACACTTAAGCAAGAGTGATTGCTAGATGGTTTAAACAGGCCGTGTAGACAAGCTTTCACGCTTGTACCGTCACTAATATAACATTTCTCCCACCGATCGACCCCTGAGATAATAGCCCTTGTTGGCTACCAACGCGGAGCAGTATGAAGTTGCGTCTGGATGGGCCCTGCTGCGGCCCATCTCGTCAGCCAAACGGATTGACCCTGCCAAGGATGCTCTGGGCATCAGTTGAGACAATACAATTGAGCAAACCGCCGTTAACCTCTTTAATCTGAATTTATTTAAACTCGGTCCTAAAATGATTTCCCTTTCATATCTCGCTACTTACTAGGCCAATATGATGAACCCTGAGTCATTGAAATGCAGCTCAAGTTGTCCTCATAAATAGCCGTAGGTGATAGTTGTGGATAGCTAAGTTCCACTCACAAAGTTCGTAGATACATCGGAATCTTCAGTTGCGTCCTCATGTATTCAGCCTTAAACAGTAGATTTGGCAACCGTTGGTGGCTGAGTGGAGCGCCAGCTGACTGTCCGCGATGAGACCTTGAAAGGTACCCTGAACCCAAAACTTAGCAGCCGTGTATTCCGGCGTAAGAAGTTTAGCGGCTCAAGTGGCAAGGCTTCTCAGAATAACTGTCATGGCAGTCCGTCTTTCGAGCATGTTGGTCAATGCGCTTGATAGATACTGCTCTAAATGTCTTGTGCATTTGCATCCTCGTGCGTGAATTCCCTTGTGAGGTAAGCCTAAAGCGGTTTAGCGCGTTGTGGCGCACTTGTAGCGGCTAATGCAAACCCTCAGATGGAAATTCTGTTGATGTAGCTGTTGATGTAATAAATTTTGATATGGGAGTAGGTACTTCGGGACTAAACTGGATGCACGATACAAGTTCCTTAGTGCTATAAAAAGTTACTTCTATATGCCCACCCGGCCGAAATTGTTTGAACCTCTAACGTTCACCATCTCACGTTTGAGTGCAAATCCATTTTCCCGGCATCTAGCTCCTACTCTCTTTAAAGAAACCCTGAATTTTTATTTACCGCGGAAGGAACATATGCATAATGGCTCTCCTCGACAAGGACTACCTTCTCTCTCTCGGTCAGATTGACACTGAGTTTAAAACGGTTGATACACAAATAACTCCTCTTTCAAGCCTTGCTAGCAAATACTACCTACCTAGTTTCTGGACACTGCCAACCTCCCCTCACCCAACTTTGACAATCTCGACGACTTGATGGCCATGGCCGAAAAAGGCGACGCCGCTGCCATGGCAGCCCTGGGCCAACCTCCACTGGACGTCAAGCAGACCGAGCTGCAATATCCCGCGGAGGACGGCAGCAAAGTGCGAGCAAAGTTATTTCAGCCACTGAACCCACCCAAAGGGGGCAGCCCTTTGATCGTCATGTACCATGGCGGCGGCATTTGCCTAGGAAATCCTGAGGGCGAAGAGCTGACCTGCCAAAACTTTGTTCAGGCCTTCGGTGCCGTTTGTGTGTCTGTTACATATAGGCTGGCACCTAACTTTAGATTCCCCCATGCCCCGAAGGACGCTTGGGATGCTTTACAATGGGCAGCTGCTAACGCAAAGTTATGGGGAGCTGATCCCTCGGTCGGATTTGTGGTTGGCGGAACATCAGCTGGTGCTAATCTTACTTTTGTTCTCGTGCATTTGGCCCGGGACGAAAAATTGTCGCCCCCATTGACGGGTCAATATCTCGCGATTCCACTGCTTTTGCCCAACGGCAAAGTCCCCGAGAAATATAGTCCCTATGCAATCTCATACGAGCAGAATAAAAACTCACCTATACTTCCGGTTGCTGCAATCGACATGTTCATGTGCGGCTACCAGCCCGACATCGATGACGGTGTGTTGTATGCTACCTTTAACCATCCAAAGGGACATAAGGATCTCCCACCCACTTACTTCCAGATTGACGGAATGGATCCTCTAAGAGATGAAGGACTTATTTACGAGCGAGTACTAAACAGAGAGTTCAGGGTTAAGACCAAGTTGAATGTGTATCCTGGCTTGCCGCATGGTCACTGGGTGTTCTTCCCATTTCTGAAAAGCAGCGAGAAATTCCGAAAGGAACAGGTTGATGGGATGGGTTGGCTTCTCGGTAAAGAGCCTGATTTTACCAAAGTCATGCTCAAGGCGATTGCCGCTGTTGCTTAATTTAGAATCCTTATCGAGATGTCGGGTCATATGTTGCATATTGTGTGGTCGTGGATTAGGGTTACTGCGGTTGGCTAAATGCTGATTGACTAAATGCTTTGACACAATAGCGCAGATGCTGCTCGAATTTTCATTGTTTATGTGTTGTAACACTCATTTTCCGGCTGCCTGGTACCAAACAAATGTCTATATCTTGCATTGTAATGTATGTAATATACGCATTCCATTGGGCACGAAATAACGTGTTGTGGCGGGCGGCCGCGGATGTCTACACCTAACAGTTGTTCCCCTTATGGGGAGAGCATTGAAAAGCAATCAACCTTCCTTACTCAAGTCATTAATTACGCTCCCAAGAGCAGTGACCAGCCATTCTCAATTAGAGACCACCAATTTTATTGGTGATCAGGATTAAATTCCTAACCGGTCAACACCTAAAAAGACGTCTTAATTTGGAAGGTTTTGTACAGACAGTGTAGTACAATCTGTGTATTCTCGATTCAGTAACCGGGATAAAGAGATACGCGATTATTATAGAGCAGTCTCTAAATTTATTGTGGACAACTGATCCAAATAAATTCAGCGACCTGATATTTATTGAGCCACACTATCACAGGAGGGTTAGTGATACTCGCACTAAATCGAGGCTCTATAGACACCTAACAAGTTCATGAACTTTGAAAGGACAGTATGGACCTGGCGTAGTCAGTCCCATTCTGCTACGGAGAACCTAGGAAAACTAATGTAGCGGAGGAATTCATCAGCTTGTGCTTGTGCATCGAGAGCATCATGGGAATTCGATCTTGTGTCTACATCATGATAAATTTGGTGGAAAGATTATTAGGGTAATGAACCCGTTTGATGGAGCGACGACTTTCGCCCGAAGGCAGTATCGAATGAGCTTCTCTTAGATGGCGTACAATGTTCGTTGAAGAGGATTGCCTCTTGGAATCGGTCGTACTCCAATTACATTTCATACCACTACCGTCGTCAATAACTGCAAATTGGATGATCCTATCCACAATCCTCTTTTGGTGCCGTTGTCAAACCACTCGCTGCGTGTTTCCGTATAGGTGTGTAACGGCACTAGTCTGCGGACTGGACTGGGATAAACTGGACGAAGACTAGACTGGACTAAGACTTGAAGAAACAATCAAGGATCTATTCCAAGAATGCGAGAATACAAGACTGTGTACTTGATCTGGTCGGGAGGGACAAACTCCTCCTTATATACACGACGCGAACGGAGACCATACTTGAGAACCAACATCTAAAAATAAACAACTAAAATAAATCATTGAATATAACCGATGTCGAACCTAAATTATAGAATCCGAAAGTTAAAAGTGGCTCCGAATATACTGTTAGGCAGGATAATTGCACTGCCGAAGAAGCTGTGAATCTGGGCAATTGAAGTTGTGCAGCTTCACTCTCTCGATATATGTACCTGGTAAAAGCAACCTCTCAATAGGTCACAGAGCAAGAAATGTGCGTAGCTCGATATCAATTTACTCCTTAAACATCACATTGAGCTGGAAGGCTGTAAGAGGTCATCTTGGCTCTTGAAACTCGTGAATTAAATTTATTAGGGGCATACCCTGTGATTATATGCGAATATTCGGAATATGAACCCTGATCTACCTGAACGAGTGGAGTTGCAGCGTTGTTGCGAGATAGTGAGGAATGGGACGTCGCGTCGCGCGTGAGCACTTGCCCGATACGCGAATCGATCAGGACATACCCCTGCCTGTGCCTTAGACTTGGGCGAGCGTAGAAGAGCCATCACGCTTGGACGCGTCCGACACGCGCTTCGACGCGAACTCGCCACAACTCGATACACACTGTAACACAAACATGCTCGGACAGGTTTGCCAACTCTGCAAATACTCGTATTCGAAGCTGATCACGCCCTGCCAGCACTCGAGAATTGCAGATCGGGTTTCAGGTTGCTTTTTATGATACGATACGGGCAGCATGGGTGAGCCGACAATCTTAACTACCCATTGAAGCAAACCCAGGTCGTAAAATAGGATTGCTATGTAGGTACATATATACCTATATATTTAATTAGTATCCTGACCAACATATCATGGAGTTGGCTTGCGTTGAGTACTGTGTACAGGCATCCAGGGAAGAATCGCCAGCACCGCCAATGTAGTTCTGACAATTATAGTCTGAGTACACATTACATGATACTCCTAATGAACCGTCCACAGTGGAGGACATTTCCACTTGTACCCAATTGAAGGAAGAGAACTGAAAACAATTGCCACTGCAATCTGGGATGTAATCGCCTTTCCATCCGTTATCACATTGGCCATTGCCATAAGACACGCATGCATGATAATCGTCACAAGAGTAAGTCTCGCTGGCCGCTGTAGTGTTACGGCCATTGTCGGGAGCGCAGCTCCACTAACCACTGTGATTTTCTGTCAGCTGGACGGCGTCTCAGAATTGCTCTTACAAGAAATGCACACCTACCAGTACATAGAACCAGGCACAATGCAATGGATGGAACCAATAATTTCACGCGAACCATACTGAGAGTAGTGTAGCTGAGAATGACAAGATTGATAGGTTCTAGAGAGTTCGTGCTGTGAGATGTTCAATAACTATTCTCTTAAAGTCTTCGGTAGAAGTAAGCTGATTACAAGTTCAGGGTGTCAGAAGAGGATTTTATAGGTCACTATGCGGCCAATTATAGACCCAGGTGGCAATATGAAGAGGCTCAAACTAAGAGTCATTGCAAACATCCCTGATACACAGTTGGGTTGAGCGATTTCTTATTGTTGAGAAATCAGCCGTAGTTAGCCATTCATAGATCAACTTAGTGAGGAATGCCACTTCTCTCAGCTACACGTACATGATGTCATTCATGGATCGTTGTAGTGGCTGCATTTCACAGCTGCTACAGCCACCTCCTTACACGCCAGACAAACATCCCAAAACTTTCAGGAAGCCGCCAGTTGCATTGATTGATCGTCTATGAGCTAAGTAAGCAATTATCGTCTTGACTCTTATTAGCGCAAAATTTCCGGATCATCGCCGCAACCAGTTATGTATAGCAAAAAATTATGTACCCGAAGAACGCGGTAAGATCTCAGTGGCGTCAGGGTCTGCAATCGTAGAGTCTGCCGCGTCACGATGCGGCTGTTCAGCTTCCGCGGTCAGCCTCGCTTCAATACCGCCGCGCTGTATGGATGAGTAAGGCACTGTGATGGAAACTCCGACCTCTGGATGCGCTGGAATGATCGGATCCCGAACACCTCAGTCTCCGTCCGAAAGCTGTTTTGTGACCTGACTCAAGAGTAAGCTTGAACAACCCTGTCCGTATTGTCGTCGGACTTGTGGCCGATAGACTTTCGAATTGCAAATTTTAGCAGCCGGCGCAAGATTTCTTAGGATTTTCGGCGATTCTTTCGGTCCTTTATTTAAGTTTAAACAGGCAGCCTCAACACTGAGGACCTCGACAAAGGCGTACCGTCAAAGATGACAGCTTGCATGGTGTCTTTTCGGTGACTGTTCGTCTCAGCCATAGTATATATGATGTTATGAGAGTAATATATATGAGAAAAGATTCTGAGGGTGGTGTATGATGATGTACTGAGCGACTTGTTCCTACATTACCACTGCGGCTTGAGTTTAGCAAGCAGACATATGCGTAGTCCACATCACACGGCAGCCATCTGTGGTTCTGATTTACATAATTTCCATGGGGTCTTGGGCAGCGCGGATGTTAAGATTGTCTTGAACACAGGCGCTAATCAAGGCATTGGCTTCGAGATCACGAAGTCCCTGTCGTCCAAACCAGGGTACCATGTGCTCTTGGGCAGTCGTGATGACCACCGTGGAATCAAAGCAGCCAAAGACTTGAAAGACCAAGGCTTAGATGTCGAACCAATTTCTATCGAGTACGTTATATTTGTTTCCTTCCCCATCGTTTGTTGCTAGTGGCGCAAGGCTACGAGATACGCGGCATTATACTCACATTTCCTTCTAGTCTCACCTGCGATGACTCTCTTGCCTCAGTCGCACACTCTACGTCCTAATCAACCAACACCTTTGTCGCCGCGCTCACAACCGAAGCCTTTATTCCCCTCCTCAGCGCATCCCCAAGGCTCGAACCGTCTTCATGTCCTCGATCACAGGCTCGCTCACTCACCGACCGGTCGATTTACCAGTCTACCGAAGCAGCAACACAGCTCTGAACATGCTAATGCTTCATTACGCGTTCAAATTCAAGGACGCTGGGTGGAAGGTCAATGCAAGATGCCCAGGGTATTGTGCTACGAACTTGAATGATTTTGCGGGTATGGATACCCCGGAGAATGGGGCTTTGAATGCCGTCAGGTTGGCGACGCTGGGGGAGTATGGTGAGACGGGGACGTTTACGAGCAAGGAGGTGGTGATTGCTTGGTAGATACTGAGATATGACTGAGATATCAAAGGGGTTGTTCTAGAATAAAGTACTTCGTACATGCAATAGACTAGGGAGGAGTTTGAGAGACTGACAGTCAAGCAAACGAGTGACACGGCAATGCAAAGTAAGAGGAAAGGATATAATTTTCGCATATATACATGACTTGCGACAGTCTCAATTCTTGCTCACCGTGCTTCCATTCCGAGAAGCAAGGAGTTGACTTCAACGATATTTTAGTCTAGGCGAAAATCCTCGCCAATTCAGGTCGAGGATGTGCTGCGATGACTGACTCCTCGTTAGCTGTGAGTTTTTGACTATTGGGCGTGGAATCGCATCGTGAAGAGGCGCCGTCGCGTCGTCGTTAGAAACCCTAACCGTAAGCTCCGGATTAGTGGCAAACTTTGTGGGCACTTGGGCGAAAAACTCTATCAGCTTCGTACGATCTCCGTGGAAGAACTGAGGGTCAGCGGCTTTGGCCTTTCTCGCGAAGGAGTAAAACGAAGCTTCGGGCCTTAGTTCGAGAGATGAAGTGTGAGTGTATGAGGACGAGATTTAGCTTGGATTTCAAGTTACAAAGTCGCCTACACCATAGAATTCATTGTTCATGCCATCAGGCTTCCAACCAGGCTCTGGACCGCGCGGTCGTCCGCTGGAAGTCGTTCTGAAATCTGCAGCAGGATCGTCTTCGACAAGCCCCTCAAGAACCAGCAGCCGCATTTCTCGGCTCGCTTGACCAACGACGCCGCCCAATGGGCTAGCACCACGAGGGCAGCTGGGTTGTGGCGCGAAACCATGTCGTTAAAGTCATCCGGTACTTTGGTCAACCACGTCGTCACACTCCGCCACGCCGCTCCCACCTCATCGGACGCAAAGCTGGTGTCACAGCATTCAACCAAAGCGGCAATGGCCGACAGCGTGACCAAGACATCCCGGGCACTCTCCGGTTTCCCGGGGTTAGAAGGGAGCGCACGTAGGCGATTGAATAGCGCAGAGGGCGTGTTATCACAGCAGGAAAATGCGGTTCAGGGTTCAGGGTTCAGAGTGCGAGATGATGGGTAGAGCATCGATGGGTGGGGGAGCCGGGGTGGGCAGGGGTACAAGATGTGGCTCGAAAATATGGAGTCCGGCAATAGAGGACAGTAAGCGTTGCCTTTCATCGCGGTAGATCTTGTGTCGGAGCAGGTTAACCTTTGTTGGCCGTGGGTGAGGCATACAGGTTAAGGACAACTTCTGTAGTGCTGGCTCGCGCCGACTCTACTGTGTGGGAGTGCCGCAAAAATACACTGAAGCCCCTGCATATACACTAAACCGCGTGCATCTCTCGCCGCCAAGCCGCCAGTGCCACAACGGATTTAGGTAGGAACAGTATTGGTTCCAACCCTGAACGGCATATGAGGTGCTGGTTGCTTATACATTCGCTTCAGTACAGGGTTTCGGGTAGCTTCAAATGTTTGTATCATCTTGCGGGCATTCCGACTTCGAGCTTTCCTCGAGAAAACACTTTGATAAGGCTGGAAAGATTCTCAGCTGATTATGTCAACCCTGGAAGCCGATTTGCATGTGGGAGGCAGAATATGGCGACGCTGGCCTCCTCGTTTTATTTTACGCTCCCGAAAGGACGCTAGCCGGAGTTGCGAGAAGCGGGGCCAAGCTACTGCACATAGCGAGATCTCCGAGAACATCATGACGTAATGGCATATGACCGAAGCCAAAATGGGTATGCTGAGCGGCACCAATGTAGTCACTATGCGTAAATCGGAGTGGACCTTGCGGCGAGAAAGCGTCTTCTGCGTCATTGTATAAATAAATATCACATTCTCTTAAACGCCTGTATTTTCATATTTTCATACTTTTCTACATGGAAGCGTAGAGCTTGTGGTTCCGTGAAAGTATGCAGCAAACCACTTGGCAGCCTCCGGCTGGCTGGCAATCCCGACCCATCTGTGTGCTTGGAGGAGGTGTGTTAGGTCGCCGTATCGCCGCATGTTTTGTTGCTGCCGGTTACCAGGTCCGAATTCGAGATCCTTCAGCTAAGTCGCGCAACGACGCCGTTCAGTATATCAAAGACAACATTTCCGCGTTCACCACTTTAAGCGGAAGAGAACCTGGCTCCTACTATGCCCTCGACGACCTTCCTGAGGCTGTCAAGGACTGCTGGCTTGTGTTTGAAGTGGTGCCAGAAATTCTCAGAATAAAAGAAGACACCTTTTTTCAGCTTGAGAGTCACGCACCGAATGATTGCATATTTGCCAGCAACAGTAGTTCTTATAAAAGTGGCGATCTGCTGGGTAAGGTTCGAGACGAGACAAAGACGCGGGTCCTCAACACGCATTACATGATGCCACCAGAGGTTTGTGTCGTGATAGTCTTCTTCAATCAAACACTAATTTATCACGTGCTAGGCAATTATCGTTGAGCTGATGACAAGCGGACATACCGCACCTGATATTTTTCCGTTCCTCGTGGAGCGTCATAAGGAAGCAGGTTTGCACCCAGTTGTAGCTCTGCAAGAGTCAACAGGGTTTATATTTAACCGAATATGGGCTGCAATCAAACGAGAAGTCCTTTCCGTGCTTGCGGAAGGCGTTGCAACTCCAGAGACCATAGACTCGATATGGATAGAACAATACGTAGGTAGAAAGGTCGGCCCTTGGTCAGTTTTCCCTCTCTTCATTTCAGTTTCACCCCACGTACTAACAGAATGTGCCTAGCAAAATGATGGATTCTGTCGGTTTAGACACCGTCGAACACATTGAGGAACATTACATCAAAGAGCGCCAACTGCCCGACTATCATCTCAACTGGCTCAGGGACAACTATATTTCAATAGGAAAGGTGGGATTGAAAAGTGCTGACAAGGGGGGTCTGTATCCACCCCCTGCGCCAGGCACTCAAACTAAACTTTTACTGCTTAACATAGGTTTAGCGGAGCCGTTGGTGAACAGAAACATGGATCAGATCATGCATTCCGGTCAGGTGCTTGCCTATACAGTAGAGAACAAGGGTTCACGTCCTGTCGAGCTTGTTGGCAAACTACCTAACCCGGACGGTATTGATGTCGCAAAGTCCACCAAACGAATGTACTGGACGAACATGGGCAGCCCAAAATCGAATGATGGATCCTTACAATCCGCAAACCTTGACGGTACTGATGTACAGTATGTCCTTCAACCTGGAAGCGTACACACCCCCAAGCAAATGGTGATTGACCAAGACCATAACAAGATCTACCTGTGTGACAGAGAAGGCATGCGTGTGATGAGATGCAACCTGGATGGTAGTGACCACGAGACAATCTACCAGTCTGGAAATTGGGAAACCGAGCCGGAGAAGAAAGCAAATGGAATCTACTGGCCAGTGGGAATCACACTGTCGAAGCGTCTGAACAAATTCTTCTGGACACAGAAGGGACAGTCGAAGGCGAATGAAGGACGTATCTTCTCTGCTAGTCTTGAGATGCCACCCGGTGCTTCACCCGTCACCAGGCAAGACGTTCATATCGTCATTGACGGGCTACCTGAATGTATAGATCTTGAATTTGACGATGAAGAAGGCGTACTCTACTGGACGGATTGAGGCGAGATACCCTTTGGCAATACGCTCAACAAGAAGCACATCGTTGGTACTCCACCGTCGGAAGAGATGAAGCTCGGCCGACAAATTATTGCCCAGGGTCTTGGAGAGGGTATAGGTCTCCGCCTGGACAAGGCGAACAAGTGCCTCTACGTTGCCGACATGAGTGGTCATCTATGGAAGTGTAGTACGGACTATGGATTGAAAGAAAAACTTCTGGAAGGGACAACGCACGCTTACACCGGTGTTTGCTTTTATAAGGTCTGAATTTGCGAATCTTGGAATATTCGCGTAGTATCAACGAAGATAAATTTTGTAATGTATCCTCCTGCCATAAATTCCCTCTATCCGCGCCCGAATTACTTTGTTAGCGACAAGTGCACGGAAATATTGTAAATGTTTGGGGCTTGTTTTAGCACTTTTGGGCTACGGGTGCTGTATTACGGCAATCGGGAGCAAGAAGAGGACGATGATTCTCGCTCAACCCTAAACCCGTCACCATACTAAAACATAGGCAAATCTACCCTCGACACATACAAACTCAAGCTTTTTCGGCAGTGTATCTTGGGCCCAAAGATTGGACTCCGGGGTTAACCATGAATCCGATTTAAAACAGCAGCAAAAACTGAGATATTAGTACTCTGTTTCGGTCGAAATTGCTGCTGTGCAGCAACCGTCTTAATGATTTCATATTGAGCATTATCAGAAATGAGATAATTTGTCATAAACACCTCTCAAATCACCATGCTCACGTTGTAAATACAGCTTTATTTGAGCGTGGAAAGCTTCAATCTACTGTTACTCCAGAGTGCAATTAATCCAATAAGCAACTAGTGTTCTTTCTAGCGTAACCAAGGTGTTTTCACGACAGGCCATTGCTTTTGCAGGATATTTCACTTGCATTTCTTACAAAGAACGATTGTATGATTCTTCAGTAGTATATTCCAAGGGCATAAAAACTCCTGAAATCGAGGGTGTCGTTCACTATCAACTTTGATGGGAGCAAAGATCAATTGTTAGCCAAGACATTTATATTAAGTGGGAAACGGACTACTATCTATATATAGAATCAAAGATCCTGAGACTGCTGTGTTGGAGGGCAAGCCTAGAAACAGAAAATCTGGTCGCTCATCTTGCTGACACCACCTGGAGCTTCAAATCCAAGTTCAACGAGGTTGTCCTTCATAGCATAGACCATTCCAGGGGGTCCGCACAGTAGAATCTTCGCGTCGGGACTCACTTGCGGCATCTTTGCTTTTAGTAGGTCTTTAGTCACATGTCCTTTGCCACCGGTCCATTCTGGCCCAGGCTGGTCCAGAGTGTAGTAGATTTTGAATTTATGAGGCGTTACTCGCGCGTAATGATCGAGCTTGCCGCGAAGCATAATGTCAGACTCCGAACGATTGCCATATATCACGCTAATTTTCGTGTTGTCCTTAGGGTCTTCGCATATAGCTCGTATGAGTTGATACAGAGGAGTAATTCCAGTACCACCCCCAATCATGCCAATCTCTTTGCACATGCTTCGGCGATATTTCATTGCACCTTTAGGGCCCCTGATATCGGCAGTTTCGCCAATTTTAAGATTCTTGAGGTAGTTTCCCATTAAACCTTTGGGATAAACGCGAATGAGTAATTCTAGTCTGCCGAGGTCGCGGTTGTTGGAAACAGGGGTGTAACTTCTGACCACGGTGTGTTCATCTATCATGGCTCTCATGGCCACGTGCTGACCGATCGGTAGTCCAAGGACTGAGTATTTTGTCGGCAAGTCAAAGACAAAACGGTATATTCCATCTGAGAGCTCGTCCTTGCGTTGAAGCGTGAATTTCCGGTATACTGATGGATTAAGTACGCCGGCTGGCTTAAAGGTGGCACCAGCAGGACTTGCACTCTGCAAGTGGGGAGCATATGAGCTGAAAGATCTTGTCTCGCTTGCATTCGATAGGTATTGTAAGCCAGTTAGGCCAACAATGCCTAGCGCAGCGCTCGCGGTAAAGAAGCCTTGTGTAAATCCTGCGTGAGCTGCTTGCGACCCCGTTGCATGAAATCCAGAAACGGTCAGTGATGGCAATAGATGACATGAGTTGATGAAATATGTGAGCCCAGCAGTGCCGACCGCAAATGCAGCGAGCTCAGTCCGAAGATTGAGGAGACGCTTCGTTTGTGGAGCTGACTGCTCGAGTTCATGTCGGCGCACAATAACATGTGTGAGCTGTGCTGAGCTTGTTTCTCTCGCTCCTCCCCCTTCCGGGGTTGCGCCTCCCATGACTCCTACCAGGTAACTTTGCATTATTTCTGCAGCGTCTTCAGAGTGACCGACGTCCTCATATGCACTGGTGGCATCTGTACCAGCGACTTCAAGTAGAATATCGTGGCCTCCGGGGTGATCCTTCCCGTAGTCGGTGACATCGTACACTGTTCATATCAGTGGAAGCATTTACCAGGCGGACAGACTGTGACACACCTTTCCCGTGAATGATTATCCAGTTATCATCCTTCGTCTTGTGTTTCGCGATCTCTTGCATTGCAATTGTCTTGACTTCCACTTCGTTCTTCCACTTTGCTTTGAGCTCTTTTCGATCAGAAGACGTCATCATAGCAGCGCTTTAAAATCGTGATAATGCTTGCCAAATCACTGGACAGAAAGCAATCTCTTTGCTCAAGGTAGCAGAGGTGATCAAGAGATAGTTTGATAGTGTGTAGTTTGGATTGAGGCCTAGGAGTGGGAATTATGACTACAAATCTGTCACCAAGGGATAAGCCTTAGTCGGCTTGCGTTAACAACCATATTTGTTGGGTCATCTCGGAGGTGAAGCATATGCTTAACATATTGTTGGCCGATTGTGCGGCTCTCGGGTTTCTCGCCTCTTGCAGGAGCCGAGCCTCACACTAGTGGATTCTTTCTTGGCATGCAAGGCGCGAAGATGCCGACCTGCAGGATATAATGAAACCCTGGCGATCTTCATTCAATCGATGGATCACTGGAAGTAGCGGATAGTGCGGATATGAGTCCCAATTCCATCTTGGTGACACTATACCGAAGCACTGGACAGCTAGAGATCTGAACGCGTATGCCGATTGAGCCTTATGACTCTCACATCGTAACTGAGTAATCATTGCCTCGCTAGTGGCTATGAGTCTATACTTGCAGAATGATCGGATGTTTAGTTCCGAGTGCACCTGATGACGTCTTGCTTGAGCGACAGAAAAGATTTCTAATTCTGAGTGAGTAGAATTCCAAGACTTAAACACGCTGGTCATTTCCAACTCAACTCCGTAATTCCACTGATTGACCTGCCCGAGATTTCAAAATGAATACAACCACATTCGCCTTCGATGTGGCCGAGGGCAACGGCCCCAAATTCGACATTGATCTGTCGACCGTACACGACATCAGCATTCTGCAACGTGCCATTGGGCATAATTACGGAGTGGTTCGACCGGAAGGTGAGAATGCCTTATCGATTCTTAACAAGGCGACCGTCACTCATTCGAAGCAGGCCTGTCATTCCACTCTGGCAATACCCCTTTGTTGGCGTTGTCGGAGATTCAAGCTTCGGCAGGCCTCATTACCATTAAGGTAGATGGGCACGCTCTTCGTGATGTTCCTGGCCCGTCAGGACTACCACTTATGGGAAATTATTTGGAGGGTTAGCACAATCAATAGCAAAAAAATTTTCAGTGTACTTCAACTGACCAGTACAGTATTCCCTGATCATTTAGGGAACAACCAACGACTTTTCGATAGATTCGGCCCTCTATTCCAGACAAACAGCTTAGGGAAAATTGTTTGCCAGACGAACGATCCGGAACTGGCTCAAATTTGCTTCACCGAGTCACAGTTCTTTTCAAAAGAGATAGTGCCTGACCACCCTCTCTATCCTATAAAAAACCAGAAGGCCGGTGTTTTTCTTGGAGATACCTCGAATCCAGACTGGAAGGTAGTTCATAAATTTCTACCTCCAGCACTAGGGCCAAAGGCTGTACGTCACTACGCTTCACAAATGAACAGCTGCTGCGAAGAGGCCTTCCCTATTTTTGACGAGCTTGAGAAACAAAACAAAGCCTGGAATGCATATCAGTATATGTTGAAACTCAGCTCCGGGACTGTTGGCAAGATCATGCTTGGCAAAGACCTCCAACACTTCACAAGTGTAGATGCACCACTGAGCAGAATCGTTCTTGCCATCGCTGAGGTCCTGCCATAAATAAGAAAATTTCAAGCCGGGGAGAATGGTACTCACATCTACCGTTTGGCGACCCTAAACGCTTGAAGAACTTACAGCAATTCATGGCCGATCAAATTCAAGAAGCCATTAATGAAGCCAAGTCAAATGGAACGGAAGATCTTGAGTTACAGGATGCAGCTCTGAAAGCGGCGAATGTTGTTGGTACGCGGCTATTCGCCCTGAACCCGGCAGATCGAGGAACGGTTGCTGACTACTGCAGATTACCTAGTTCGAGCGGCAGACGGTAAAGGAGAACATCTACCCAAAGAACATCTTGTCTCTGCCACGATCGTTGCAACAGGCGCTGGGTTTACCACCACATCCTCCTTGCTCTCTTGGTGCCTCTATGGCTTGGTGACATATCCTGGAACTCAAGCACGTATCTTGCAAGAGCTCATTGACCACGACATCACCGATGAGACCAATATCACGGCTGAACAGATCGACGAACTTCCTGAGCTTGGTAAATTTATCAGGGAAATTCAGCGCCGACATAACCCGTCATATCAACCAGGTCGTACTGCGCAGCAAGACATGATCCTACCCGGCGGGTATTGTCTCACAAAAGGCACCGTTGTCATTCCTGCACTGCACCACATTCACAATAATCCGGCAATCTGGGAGAATCCCAGCAGATTCGACCCTGACAGGTGGGACACGGAGCAGGTAAAGCAAAGGCATAAAGCCTCCTATATCCCGTAAGCTACTGAAGAGCCCCTGACCAAAAGTTGCAGACTACTAACACACCCCTCTTAGCTTCGCAACGGGTCAGCGCATGTGTATTGGTTTTAACTTTGCACTTCTTGAGGTCAAGATCTTCATGTGCAAGCTCGTTTATCGCTATTACTGGGAGAAAGAGGGTGATTCGGAGACAGAATATGACCCGTACTTCCAGCTCATCCGACCTGTAAACTTGTATGTGAGGACACAGACTCGCGAACGATGGCCAAGCAAGAGCAATGAATAGTCGTTGTCAAGAAGTGGTTAGACTTGACGAGAAGGACGGCTTTTTAATAGCTTTGGATCACATTTAATTCAAATGGGGGAGCACAGGTGTAACACTGCGACGACAACTTCAATGAACTTAACTACATACTTATCTGAGCGCCATCAATACCGGCATCTCAACCACAGTTAGGTCCAACTTCATCATTCTTAGTATACACTCTACAGGATCAATTCCAATGTTTTAAAATTGTTCTTGAGACTCAATTGTTCAGTAACGTAATATACGTCATTAGAACTACATTTCAAATTCCCATCAATGATAGAAATAGTAATTGATCTTGAAATTTCGCTCTCGGAGAGGGTGGCTGTGCATATCTGCGGTTCGGGTCGTAGAAGGCGAGAATTGGAATTTCGTGCTCGATAGAGCAGCAGACATACGAGTAGGCACCACTCAAAAGTAGTATCTCGTCGTATCTCGGTCAGTATTGCCAAGTTGGCTTTGAACAAGGGAAGAGAAAGTCCTTTGGATTCCCTTGATATTTCTTTCCATCCTCACAAATCCAACGATCTTCAGTCTTGAAACGGCTGGGCCTGATCGACTGTGAGATCCGCCGCAGCTGCTCGGTGAAATGGAATGCCAAGGGTAGCATTCCAGGCCCACCACCACGCCTTAAGGAAATGCCTCTCATTGCGATCGCAGCCTTAGTCGTCTGGTCCTGGACACTGAATAAACCCACGTGAAGTCTCAACTCTCGAGATAGGCTGAAAAGAGCTGGAACGTTTGAAAGATTTTGAAACGGCAGCTCTCTTTAGTGCACCGCAACTGGGCTCACGGCTGCCTATCGAGTTTGTTCGCGTGCTTAGTCGGCAATGAACGGATTGCAAGTTTTAGAGAGAGTCGCCATGACCTATGACCAGCTATTTACAAGTGAATACGGCTTCCTACACAATGTTCAGGTCACTGGGTCTTTATATCAGCAGAATAAGGCCCATGTGATAGTTTGTGGAGGATGCGCATACCAACCATAATATTTCGACATATATAACGGCGCACGCGTAAAAACTTCGGCTCAAATACCTACAGCTTCCGAATGCCATTTAATGCTCGCCCAATGCAGCATATCACCGGGAGCACCACACTATATTCTCCAGCCCACAAGAATACGGTACTTCTGAAGATATACAACCCTTTAAAAGAAGTATGGAATCCCCACGCATGAAAGCCACCAATTGAATCTCTGACAGCTCCTTAGAGGCGCAGGATCCAGAAGCTAGAGCCAGCGCGCTTATGGATTATGGCAACGCAACAAATCAGAGATATGGAAGATGAGATACGCCGACTCACGCTTCTCCTTTCGAAACATCAGCAGGCATTAGCGGGGCTATAGAAAGACGGATTTGTTGGTAGGGCCTGGGCACGAGACTCTTTTCGAATACCGCTAAACATTTGTTTCATATTGTTACATTACTATCATCAGTGCATGCTAGAGTTGGATTTCTGGGAAGAAGGAATGGACTAACATGCCCAGGTGAGGGGTGTCCAGTTTTTCTTCAGTACCTATAAAGCTGATTTCCAGAAAGCTTCAGGTGCTATTCCATAGAACTTTAGACGATATCACTCAGATCTCTCTTTCAACCAGACTTATGTGACTTACTGAAGTCGAGATATCTTTACTTACAAGACATAATTTTCGCCGGCTGATTAATAGGATGAAACAAGCATGCCTGTCTTGAGATTTTCTTAAGTGCACTAGAGATGGCGATTCGCTATTAAGAGCAAGCACCATGGTACTTTAATTAGCTACTCGTGAAAAACATTGTTGTTTGGAGCTCAACGGCAATGTTCACCGTTCTACAGATGTCGACTCGGATTTGTGGGAACGTTCGAAAAATACAATGTCGTTATTTCAAAACATTTGTTAATGCCGAATTTCGGTTCCTAGCAAACAACGACGGGCACTTCAATACTCATTGAGCGACTATATTTCAATCTCTTAATTGCAAAAAGCAGCTCTTTGATATGGCCATGGAACTCGAAATCCGAAGACCGTATACCTTCCCATGATGATGCCGTAATAATCGTCATCGCTACATGCATAGTGTTGTACATAATTTATGAGTCACCCTTGCTCCTCAATGAACCATTTCCTTCCAGTCCCATATTTGCATCACGTACATTGGAAACTGAGGCTGATCAAGGGGTTCGCTCCGGCACTGTCGGCAAGGTATCCAGCAAAACATTCAAAGACATAGCACTTGCTCTGGCAGAAGGATTATATCTTCCCAAAAACTCGAGAATGTCTCGAGCCTTCAAAGCAGCAATAGTGCTCTCGGTGATCGTCGCCCTCTGGGATGAGGAAGTCACGAAGAACGCCAGGATATGGGCGGCATATCCAAGAATGTAACGGATGAGGTAGTATGCTTCGTGCAGAATGCTGTTCTTTTGAAACGCTCCAATCAGCCAAACTGCCTGCATGGCTGCTTGTACGCAGGCTGAGCCATATTCATAACCACAGATGCTAAATCTCGGGTCTTGTACATCTCGGGCGAGATGATGCAAAAAAGGGCGATACAGTATGATTTGCGCCATCGCGTGCCACAATCGCAATATAAGCTGTGACTGTAATGCGACGATGTCGAGTGTATCCTCTGGGATGGCTGGCAGGTCATCGTGCCATTCACGCAATTCGGCTTCACATAACGTCACGAAATGCGATGGCTCTTGATAGGTCTCCCCGGCGTTGTGTATCAACATTTTCGTGGTCGCGGATCTGGCTTCGCTTATTTTTTCCAGAATGTTATTGAGCTTTTGACACAGAACTGCATCAGCACTGGGATCTGTTGAGTTTTGCAACACAAAGTTACGGCCTTCGTCAGGCAGGTCCTCATCGTATAAACCCAAGGTCGACCCAATGTCAGCGCCTTTTAGGATCTTCGGTAGGCCAAGTAAGCTGGACAGATAGGTGTTGATCATGTTCAGGACGGCAAATACTCGACGGTGTTGGAACATCTCATCCCTCGAGAACAACGCTAAGCCTTGTGAGCCTGATGTATGCAGACCCATCCGAAGCGCTGCAGAGACACCTGATGATATACATGAATGGGCTTTTGAGACCATCGACATCGAAAGAAAGTACCTTCCTTGACATATCAAGGCTCTTAGCGAATCGATATTATGACGTTCAGCCTCTTCCACGAGCAGACGGCTCGCCTGAAAGTATCTGGAGCTTAACATGTATCAGCGAAAGGATCCACGTCACAGAATGTCGTCGATACCCTCTAAGTTTGGCTCTACCCAAGCTTTCCTCGGACGGTGAATACCGCATACTAAGGCTTATCAAGGCGTAGACAACTGCCAGGAATCGTTCGTCGTCGGCTGTATAGTCTTCGGGGTCCGTCTCGAATAAGCGATCCAGCTGACAAGAGAAGCGCATATGGTCCAGACAGTCATGACAAACGAGTGCCGTCTTACACGCATATGAAACATGTTTTATTACCTGTTCCTTCGGCGGAAGCAATGGTAAAGGACCGGAGCCCTCAACAGAGTTGTGACGGCGAAAGGGTGTCAGGTCGTCGGATGCTTCCATCAGTTCGCATGCAGGCAATGACCCTCCCGGAACGTCGAGCCAGGACGAGTGGCTGTCTGACAGAATTCAGCACACGCAGTCCTCCGAGCCGGCCGTAGAAAAGATGTGACGAAGTTTGAGGCGTACGGCACACATAATCATCCTCCGGACCGACAAGCATATCGACGAATAATATGGTTACTGCTGCCTGGTGGCTCATTGTGGATGACGGTAACTGCCCTGCGCCATGTATCAACACATATTTCTTTCCGAGAAGGGCGGACTCACCCGAAGCCGTCTGCGATTGTTCCTTCAGAACCGTTTGCAACCTCTCGATTTGCTCTTCGAGGTGACGAGCATATGAAACCGACGATTTACGGCTAATTAGGCTGCCGTAAGTGCATGTCACACTACTTCTCACACATCGTGCGCATGGTTGCTGCCCATCACATTTGACCCGGCGTCGTCGACAAGTGTCGCAGGCAGATCCATACAGACGCGCGGAAATTGACTGTTCCTCTGCACGCCCAGGCGATGAGGTGGTGTCGGTATTCATTTCAGAGAATGGCGGGTTTTGGCGTGCTGCAAAAAAAATGCTAGAAGCAGTCAGTTGTCCAAGTCACAATGTTGGAAGGATCTTGGTTTATTCATTCGTGGGCACGATGTTGTGCCATCGGATCCGGCTGTGTCGGCTAGTGTCAGGGGTCAGCAGGAGAGATTACCATTTATCCCGTCTACGCCTTCTTCGGCACAAGCCGCACATCGTGTATGTGGCGCCCGTGGCGCCCTCGGGAATGACCGACGTCGGCTGGCCAAGTCTGGAATAGACCATTTTTTCGAACCGGGACATCCACGCCGAGCCGCGCCGAGTATGCTGAGCAATTTAGGAAAGTTCTTCGAGAGCACATATAAAGTCCAGAGGGTGCCTTTTGGGGCTGGTATTACTATAGTCTACAAGGCTTGATGTGGCCGTCAGAATCAACGCTCAACATTCATTTACGCGGCTGTATTCCTTTACAGTTGAAGCAACGTGCGAAACCTTTCTCCCAATATCTTTCAACCTCGCACTGAAGTTGTCTTGCACCTCAACTATCGGATCAGCAACAGAGTATAAAGTTGCCGTGAATTTCCTCACGATGTGTATGTCGGCCGTGCTGGTCAAACTGCCGTCACGCATGGGACTTGACCTACACAAGATTTTGATCATGATCAAATCGGCGCTGCCGGCCACGATTTGCATTGCTGCCTTTCAGTCTGAGACCTGGGCCTCCCATTTCGGCGTTCTCAACTACCTCGTGGCCATTGAAGCCTTGCTCGCTTTCTGCATCCTTCCGAGAGCAAAATTTCTTCAGACACTCTTTCTCAATGTCTTAATGACATGTACAGCTGTTGCTGTCAATCTTTTCGCTCTATGGACCGCAATTCAGGCACGTGAGCATACGACAAATGGTCAACCACCGGAAGAGACCTACAATTCATCTGCATCAGCAGTTTGTGCGGTCTGGTTCATGGTCCAGATTTACTTCACCAATGCGCTTCGGTCGTCGCGCCCTCAATTTCAATTTCCCTGCATCAACTATTGCATTGTTACCATCATTTCCATCGTCCAGGCTGGTCCAAGCTTTGCAACTATGAGGGAAGCAAAAGCCTTCATGTACCTCCTACTACAGGCTTTTTTTGTCGGCTACGGCATCGCTGCAGGAGTTTCTCTTTTCATATTGCCTCAGAGCAACCGTGAGATGGCCTTCTCAAGCACGAAAAAGTACTTCCGAGAGCTCGGGAGAGTACTTTCTGCATACCAGAATGTGATTAAGCAATCTGAACAGCAATCATCGACTGAATGTGCACAGAGCCTGAACACTCTCAGAGAGAACTTTGCAGCCTTGAAGACTGTTCATGTGAGGCTAGGAACAGAGCTGGAGTTTGCCGTTAGGGATCTGGGTTTTGATCGTCTGACAGGGCAGGACCTAGTCGACTGCTACCAGCATCTCCGCAGTATTTATCTTCCACTTCTAGGACTACTGGAGATGTTCGGTGATTTATCCACCGGCATCTCACCACAGGCCTGCTCATGTGGACCTGACTGTGCCCCGTCAATAAATTTCAAGCAATCTTGGGCAGAGTTCTGCCAGATTTCCGAAAACTTGATATGCTCTATGGCGGATGCCTTGGACGCCGTGCTGGTCGAATTGCAGGGGCGCAAACCTGGAGGAACTATAGACTTGGAAAAAGGAGGCGATTTTCAGTTTCATATGGCCCAGCTTGCTCGCTTCCGAAATTCTCTGGCCAGCCTGGACGCGTTTAACATCCCAAAGTATCAGGGCCAAGCGCAAGAGCAGAGTTACTACTGTGCTACTTGTTATCGCAACGTCGAGAAAGCGAGGACAGTCCAACACAAAGCACAGTTCATGCTTTGGCATTCAAGCAACGCTATATCTTCATTTTTGGCCTACGTGCAGGACAAGAACAACTCTCAGGAGTGGCAGAAGAAAAGGATAATTTTCCCATCTTGGTCAGAGCTCACTCACTGGATAGGAGCAATGTTCGCTGTTCCAGAATCATCGAATATTGATCAAATTCTGGACTCATCAATAGATAGAGTCGGCCGAGCCGCGCTGACCACGGCTCTTCGTGGCCAAGATCCCGAACATCTTCCGCCAAACACATTGTGGCAGAAATTTGGCGAGCGAGTCAGGATGATACCCGCATTACTGAGGTCGCCCCACTCGCTTTGTGGATTCAGGGCCACCTGTGCATCGATGTCAATCGGCATTATAGCATATTTGAGATCGTCTCGGAACTTCTTCGTCGAGCAAAGGTGTCTCTGGGCGATTGTCATGACAGCAATCGCTATGAACAACACAACCGGGCAAACTACCTATAACTTCATCTTACGCGTGCTAGCAAGCCTTGCTGGCACGGTTGGTAGCTTTGTTATGTGGTACATAGTGGATGGACACCCGGCGGGCGTGATTGTATTCATGTTCATCTACATGACTGGCTCATTCTATTTCTGCGTCTTCAAACCGAAGTACACGCTTCTTGCTATCGTCAGTGCGGTTACACCCATTATCAGTGTCGGTTACGCGATGAACGTTCAGAAGCTTAGTAATCAGACATTGAGTCAAACTAACACCCCGAAGTTTCCCATTTACCAGGATGCAGCTTACCGTCTCGTCAACGTCCTCGCTGGGCTGGCTGTTGCTTATTTCTGGAGCATTTTTCCACTTCCAGTGACTGAAGCGGCTATTATGAGACAGCATATGGGAGCCTGTACCTACCTGCTCGCCCGGTACAATGCAATTATCTCGGAATCCCTTCTCATAGAGAAGAGAGCCTTGGTTCCACAACTGCTGGCACAAAAACTGCAACAAGCAAGGCTCGACGTGCTCCAGCAAGTGAATCGCCATATCGTAAAGCTAAAGGCTTCGTCGGCTTTCAGCAAATGGCAAGTCACTATTGGGGGAGAGTTCCCCGTAAAAGCGTATCGAGAAGCAATCAGGCTCCTTGACCGCATCTCGGCTGAGCTGTCTGTTGTTGGATATACTGCATCTACTTTGTCTATCGAAGTGTCCGAACAGTCTTGTTACTTATCAAGTTTAGATCTTCTACGGGGACCTTCTCAAAGAGTAACATTAGCTTTATGTATTCTCTCAGCATCGATCACAAATGGTGTGCCATTGCCTCCATATTTTCCCCTCGGGTTCACAGATCATCACCCGGAGAGAGTCTTTAATGCCGCCAATGATGAGGATGAGGTCCACAAGATTAACGTTCACCTCCAGGCACTCTCAATCATCAGCACATCAATGGGCAGGCTCCACGAAGACATGCTCCTCTACACTCAGACTATTCGCACAATTTGCGGGGAATTAAATTTTTCGTTACTGTAACATTTATAAGGGTTGTAATAGAAGCAATAAGGGTTAGGTGTACTATAGGGACAGCCATATTTTATCTTTGTTTTCTTATCTTGGGTTCGGGCAGGCGTCGCCCATTATTTTTCTATATATATGTATCCGAGTGCTTTTCCTTGTCTTTTTCTTTTACGGTTTGGGTCAGAGTTAGGCAAAAATTGCTGGGGCTATAATTCGATAGGTTGTTACACTTTTTCGCGATATGTGAACGATAGAACGTAAGAATTTCGGCCGTTGGGCCTCATCAGTCGCTTATTTGTACTGCGAATATCTGGACAAGCGGAGGGGTCACCCGGCCGGTTACTCTGTAACCCTTCCACCATTCGACTATAACTAAAAATTTGGCGTCCCAAACTACGACAAGAAATTTTTAGTGGGTGTTACGAATATTCGTAAATTCCGAATATCATTCGCAACGAATATTCACCCGAATAATTATTTGTAATTTTTGCGTTGCGAATATAGCCTGCGAATATTATTAGCAGCAATTTCGATTGCGAATATTCGCTCTTGCGATTCGCAAATTACTGAGTAGCCACCTCCACACCGGATGTCCCATTCAGTTGCGCGTTGACGGGAAGCAAATTGTACCACAAAAACAGGGAGGTCAGTAGTCTGCTATCTATAAAATGAGATGATAACTGTATACCATGATTCTACTAGTTCTCACCCAATCTGACCCTAACCCTCACCAAGCTGGACTCTTCCAATCCCTAACTTGTTCTTTCCGACAAGTCGTTCAAGGTTTAGCGACATGTCAAGCAAAGCTTCGATCGACAAGTCTGTCTGCGCGCAACCGAGTTATTCTTTGGTCACTGCAGAGTGGTACTCTCCTTATGTGCACCTATATTACCCTATTGAGTATATAGTTGATATTTCAACAATTAGTAATATGGTTGGTCAGGGAAATAGGGCGCGGGTTCTCGTTGGTAGCACTGCTGCGAGGTCTTCTCGTCTTGTCTATACTTGAAACATGCCTGCAACATGTTAAATAGAACTTGCAGCCGTCTTCATGAGCATCTAAGACGCGAGGAAGCTGCAAAAAGTATCCGGTGCACTAAAATATGTCATTTCGCAATTGACCTGCCACCATATACTGCTGTGCTCTGTCGGCACGAGAACAAACACCAAAGGTCGCATCCTTAATTTCAATTCTTGAACACCGCAAACTCAAACAATCTAATCTATGGTTGATTCAGAAAACCAAGAAGGCTGGCAAGTCGTCAATCGTGTCCCAGAACTTGTTCCTATGGTCAAACGCAGGTAATAGCAGCTGTGGACGGAACGACTGGTAAAACCGAGATAAATGTCTGCTGCAAGTCTTGACTAGGAGCGGCGCCTGTTGAAACAATGGCCGATGTTGGCACCAACGACATCACTTCGGAGTAGACTGAACACGGCGAGCTGATGGACGAGGGATACGACTGCGGTTCGCTGGTAGACTCGATCACGGTGGGGCATGTAGTTGTCCATATACTCTTCCGACTTTATTGCGGCTGCGGGTTGCGGTTGAGAGTTCTCGACAAGCTCGACATACTCTTGTCGGAGATTCAACCCATGGTCAATTTCTGATTTGGTACCTTCCCCCTCGCTGCCATCAGTATTGCTCGTAGAAGTATTAGAACCCAGCACGCACACGGATCTAGGAGACTGGGACCCGCTGAAATTAGATTCACAACTTTAATGCCGACGCCCCAGCAAATCTAACTTTTATACTTTGGGCCGTACTCTCAAAAGGCACTCGGCGATTTTGCCTTCTTCAAAGTGAGAGTCAACTTAGTAGTAAACGTTCGGTGGCATCATGTAATGCGTGTTGAGGATCCTCGTCTTTGTCTCGTCTCGAACCTTACCCAGCAGGTTGCCACTTTTATAGAACACCTGCTGCTGGCAAATATGCAATCATTCGGTGCGTGACTCTCAAGCTGAAAAAAGGTGTCTTCTTTTACTCTGAGAATTTCTGGGTTCAGGGTTCAGGGTTCAGGGTCATTAGTGATGGTTATAATATCTTTCATTCATACTTTTGTCATTCCTACATGAATATCCGTGGATAATACGGATACGGATAAGCCCATTTCTTCTGGATATGGATACGGGTACGGATAACTATCTGTTGCCTGGAAATGGATACGGATATGGATAACGAAAATTCTTATCCGTGCGGATCCCTATTTGTCAGATCCTCATCCGCCGTCTTGTCGAATAAATCCGCCTTCCTATCCGCCTTGATCGGATAGATCTAAATGATTGCACTAGCCTAATTATGTTAGAGGATTTCCTTTGATAGGGTAGCGCCAAACGTATTTTGCAGTCAAAATTTTCACCGTGTCCGTTAATACGACTCTCTCACATTAAAGTAAATAATAAAATATCAGGATTACATAGACAATGTACTTGTCAGCACACGCGTACCGGCATCGACGATCTGCATTCTGCAAGCGCGTCGACAAGAATGCGAAATCTGTCTGAGCCGCACATTTAGTCTCAATTCCCAGGAAATAATCAAGTTTTTTTCAAATCTCGAATACAAACCTCGAAATCCATAGCTAGGACATTGCGATATAATATATCCTCTCGGAACTCTAAGCTTTCCCGGAATATACACTTCTTGGCTACAATACTGTGAACCTTGGACCTGAAACTAAATACTCCAAATCGATCTTTCCTAATTAGGAAATTATCCGCCAATTTGGGACCTGGCGGATATTTATTCGACATCCATATCCGCCAACTTAAATGCGGCGGATATTTAATCCGCCATATCCGCCATCCGCCAACAGCCCGAACAGAAGATAACGATAAAGTATCATGGGAGCTTTTGCGGATTCTTCATTGGGCAATTGGTGGTCAGTGTGAGAATAGCCCAAGAATGCAACGAGACATTTGTCGTTTGATCAGAATCGCCAAGAACTTATTAAACAATTCAGGAGATCTTATGAAAAGGCTCTAGGGTTAGCATATGTCTCAAGTTCATTGGCTACGCCTCAAGAAGCTCGTGGTTCCTTGCCGATGTTCGGGTGAAGGAGTGCGGCTTCGGAGTAGTGCTGACTGATCACGGCTGCTAATCGCGGTTCGACAAATCGGCGAATGACGGCGACTGACAATACCTTTGTCAAGCTTATCGTGTCCCAAATAACTGTTATGCTGCCTATGATGGCCAACCAAACGGCAGCCACAACCGGGCTTACTCAATGACGTAACCAAGGTGTTGACGGCGACTACTGAAGTCTGACTAAACTTGAAGGATCCTCTAATTAATCCCTGGAATCTTCTTGAGCAAATGCTCTCCGCCATATACATATATAATATATATATATATATATCCCTCTAGCTAGCTCCGTTTATTTCTACTCCTCAGAACAGTAGTCTTCTTTCCCTCTAAGTCGCAGTCAATCAATTAATCAGAGGACGGCGATACTGGGCACTTTAGATTAAAGCTGCATTATTTTCTTGGACTGTTGTATTGCATTGGACTAGCATCGGTTTATATTATTATTCGTTCTTCTTTGCATTCTGTGTGGTGTTGGGATTTGGGAATCGCTATTTCGAGAGGTCAGCATTCGTACGAATATTCGCAATTCGAATGCGAATATTTGGATGTCTCATGTTTACGAATGCGAATGCGAATAAAAAAAATTATTCGTAATTATTCGCAATATTCGCACGTATAAAATATAATATTTTAAGAATTGATTCAAAAACTTCGTCGTTGCCACATATCCCTCATCAAATCAAGCTTCGCAAATATAAAATATAATAATGTAAGAAATACATTAAAGACCTTCCTCGTTGTCGTACATATCCTTTAATAAAACAAGCTTCCTCATGGTGTCCGCACTTAGTGAGTGTCTGCGTAGGCCCAGCAAATCCCTTCCGCTGTCATTCTGACGAAGGAATGGCTAGATAGTCTCTAGCCGCGGCTGCCATCCGCGGGAATTCGATTCGGTGCACCTTCCACCAGTCGAACAGCCAGTTTTTGTCAGTAGTCACTGACTCATTTACCACCACGGCCGCGCTCTTAAAGTAATGTTCAATATCCGACAAGTTTCCGGTGTGCGGTTGCACCTTTTGCAACACCCGCGCTTCAATACTGCGGCCAACCACGGCTAGTTCTCTTGTTAGAAAGCTTGGTTCGAAGATAAAGTAAAGTACAGGTTTGATAAGAGAAACTGGGTAAGGGTCTTCAAGGGTTAGGGTTTGAACCCTGGAATATACGAATATTATTCGCATTCGCATTCGCAGCCGACGTCTTATTCGCTGCGAATAAAAGTTTATGCTACGAATTGCGAATGCGAATGCGAATAGAAAAAATTGTATTCGTGTGCAGCCTACCTACTTCCCCGACGGATCTCAGCAAGACCATTATCACTGTTCATCATAGAAGTAATGAGTCTGTCGGGCAGAAAACTCAGGAGCCACCAACTGAGAGAAGACAACGCCCCCCGCCAAATGTAACTGCTGCGGCCGCTGACAATGTCATGGACTAGGTTCTTCGCTGTCACGTCTCTATTTTGTTTGGTGTTATAAATCAGTCCCTTCCTCTGGCGATCGATAAAATCCCTCGCTATATGGTAGTACGAATTCTCAGGCAGCTCGAGGTCATCTATATCGGCGAAAATCCCTGTATCGACGGCCCCGAGCATGACTGTGACAACTCTCACACCGAGTGGTTCCAGCTCGAGACGCAGCGTTTCGGAGAGTACAGTTTCAGCTGCCTTAGAGCTGTTGTAAATACCTAAATAAGGGTAAGTCCTGGACCTTAGAGAAGCATAGGAATCAAAGGTTGTTCACTTACCCGACCACGCAAAAGTTAACTTGGCAGCAATCGAACTAATGTTGGCAATAACTCCTTTAGCCCTGATAAGCATCGGCACAAAAGCCTGCGTCATGGCAACAATACTCCAAACATTGAGGTCGTATAACTTCTTAGCCTCGTCAAGTGGTGCATCTAGAAGCGGTATGCAGTAAAGGGCCCCAGCGTTGTTGACGAGGACATCGAGCGATCCGCCTGTTCGTTTCGCAACTGCTTTTGCACATTGTTGAATGGACTCGTCCGACGTCACTTCTAGCTCTAGGAGATCTACTCCATCCATCCCGGCCAGAGATCCCGCCTTGGCCATGTTCCGTAACGTTGCGAAGACATGGTAGCCTTTTGCGCGGAAAGCCTTCACCAATGCTGCCCCTACTCCTCCCTGACTGCAACCGGTGATCAGAACCGTCTTCTCGAGCATATTTGCTCTTTCTATTACACTTGAAAGTTCACAAGATGAGATAGGCTCCTGTCTATGGTATGAAGACGTAGACATGGCATTTTATAGAAGACGACTTCCTTTTTTGGAAATACACGCTAAACCTATTTTAGTTAAGAATCGGACTTGGGCCAGGGAAATCCGGCTCCATCGGACTTGATGGAGGTAATACCGCTGGAATTTCTCCAGCTTTACATGTATTTCTCAACCTCGACCAGTCTCAATCCTGAGGAGGTTCGGATTTTCTAACCAAAATTATGTCCGTCATCGAATCAACTAGTACTATGGAGAGGAATGGTTCAGGACCTAAGCACACCAGCACATATGGCCAAGCTTGCATGCAATGCTTCAAAGCAAAGTGCCGATGTGTGCCTAACCCAGGTCATGATAGTTGCGAACGGTGAGTAGCGTACTTACTGATGTCGCAGACTACGACTGATGATCTAGCAGATGCTTGCGTCTCAAAAAAGAATGCCAGCCATCAGAGTCGGCTCGCAAGCGTAATACTCAGAAAACGCAAGAGTCGGATGAACGAATCGCACAGCTGGAAAGCAAGATAGAAACTCTGTTATCCGTCATGCAATCGGCCGTCAGCTCCGCCGGATCTTCAGTCGAGTTACGCCCGCTCCTTAACGAGGAGAACACGCCATTATCCACAACGGGCTCCAATAGCACTCTAGAATATTCTACTAGCACCAAGCTGAACACCCATGGAAAGATGCCATCAGCAACGGAGCCATTTCCAACGGCACCACCACAATCAAATCCGTTCCCATCGTCTGATCAAGACCCTTCACCCATCGAGGCAGAGGAATGTTTCAACTTTTTCCGATCGCGGATGCTGCCGCACTTTCCTTTTATCAACTTCCTGGCTTGTTCAACCGCCTGGCAGGTACGCCAGGAGCGACCGTTCCTGTTCCAGGCCATCATCACAGTCACTTCATTCTCTACGCAGAAAAAGTTGGCTCGAGCTGAGGTCTTCAAGCGTCTCGTTTTCAAGTTCGCTTTGGTCGACGTCGAGTCAAACACTGATATGCTGCTTGGCATACTAACGTACGTCGCATGGAGTACCGACGCCTTTCTAGGTCGAGCAGATTTCTTGTCTCGTCTTATAATGCTCGCTATTTCTCTAGTATATGACCTGCGATTATTTAAGCCGTCGCCGCCCGATATTCAGCTAATTGTGGCACTTACCCAAGGGTTTCCCGAGAATGTGCAAGACACCAGAAATGAATCAATCCAGGACTTTATAGACAAGCAACGAGCCGTCCTGGCATGTTTTGTGTTAAGCTCCAAGTATGTATAGCCATCAAATCTGTTTTGAGAATCTTGACGCTACAAAAGAAGGCTATTCTAGGCATACCTACTGATGTTTATATGCTATTAGTATTTCGTCTCACTTTGGGCGTATAGATGCCCTTCGATGGACGCCTCAGATGGAAGACGCTCTGCGCGTCATTGTTACTAATAAGCAATACCCAACGGACGAGGCATTTGCGTTCCAAGTGCGCTTGCAGCTGCTAACTCAAAGAGTGGCCCACCTCCGAGAACAACATGAGACAGATCGTGCCCGTACAGTAGCAACAGCTACCGCAGCTATGGCAGTTCCCAGTTTTCTGTACCTCAAGGCATTACGGGGGCAGCTGCAGGAACTTAGAGATTCGCTCTCCCCAGAGCTCCGTCAACAAGGTGAGTGGTATTAATTCCTGGGGCATTCGTAGCAGTTACTAACAATGGTGCAGAAATCCTTATTGCATACGCAGAATACGCTGAACTCTACGTAAACCAAGTGGCTCTTTCGATTGGCTCGAATGCACCACTGTTAATTTCAGGGCAATGTACGGACGACGAGCTTTTACCTGGCTTCGGACGCATCGAGTGTCTATGGCAGTCGGTCAAAGCCATCAAGAGATGGCTAGATATTTTCTACAGGATCCCACCTGCCGAATGCGTCGGTCTTCCATTCCATTTTTGGTCACAAGCAATTCGCTGCACCACAATGTTGAAGTATCTATCCATCCTCGAAGATCCTGCTTGGGATTATCACGCGGTACGGAACACGGTAAACCTATTGTCGGTGCTGGACTGGATGCCCAAGAAGCTCGATCTGGCCAGCAAGGAAGCAGGTCTGCAAGCTGATGATGATCTATTCAAGCTATTCTCCAAGCTTTTGAGCAGGTCTCGTGAATGGGCTGAGACTATATTCAACATGTCATCTTCATCATCTTGTCGAATGCAAGATTACGAATTCGCTCCAGCTCGTAGTGGCAACCTTGGCACATTCACCGTCAACAATAACATGCCGGATATGGATCAGATGCCTTGGATTCAAGAGATGGATTTGGAAAGTGATAAGTGGTTTGAGGACGTGTTGGGCTGTTAGGACTTCGTTTATGTCACAGGGCTGGACTCGGCTGGTGTCACGGGCTGGACTCAGGGTTGGCGTTGACTGGACTACACTTCGAGGTTGAGCAACGCAAGGCAAGATAACAGGATTCGTGGAACTAATTCTATATAACTCGGACAAGATCTTTTTCCGTGGCGTGACGGTGAAGACAATCCCTCCTTTTATATACCGCTAGACTCGTGTGTAAAGTAGTGTGATATTATTGCCACACTCTACTATCCTTGTGCGGCAGGG
Organism: Lipomyces doorenjongii; assembly: GCF_038497915.1. Taxonomy (NCBI): domain Eukaryota; kingdom Fungi; phylum Ascomycota; class Lipomycetes; order Lipomycetales; family Lipomycetaceae; genus Lipomyces; species Lipomyces doorenjongii. The sequence goes on along the minus strand of NW_027118113.1, from coordinate 84,206 downwards.
AAGGAAACTCCCCTTACCCATGTTACACACCCTCTAGGAGGACAATTTCAGTACCTGAAGGTACCTGTGGTCACCGCATGATAAGAACTTTCACTATACTGTCTGGACGCTTATCTCCATTCTTGCATCAACTACGAGCAAAATGACTGAAATAACTTGTTACCGCTGGCTGAGTTTGCCTAGAACAACCACCAATCCGCTACCACTAGTCTCGCATTCTATTTCAATGACGGGTATGTTGAAAGACCGCAGAACGCCGCAGTTAGTTCTGAGCGGACAGAAGCCTTTGCACGCAGTCTGAGGTCATTGCACTATACGGTACGCGCAGAAATCGTGTTGCTCAGGATCGTCAGGCAGAATATTTCAACCGACATCATGTTCCTGCCCCTCGTTTAACTAAGCCTGGGAATTGGGTATGGCCTCTTCCACACAATATCAAAACTACCCGACCATCAGACATTAGACTACCGCCGCCTCGGCAAGTTCCGTGTATTTGAACGTGTTGGACGACATGCGTATCGCTTGGACGTTCCGCAAAACATGTGCATCCATATGAGAAATGGATATGTGAATGGATATAAGTGACTATTCAGGTCTATATATACACGAGCATCACCTCCAACCGAGGTGGCAAAAACTCAGAACTCCCCCCCTCGCCCATCAATACAGTCTAATGAACTTGCCTTAGTCGGCTATCGCAGAACACAGCAAAACGCAAGGTCAGAGCTCACGACCTCGGGAAGCGGAGCCGCGGCGAAGCCGCTAGCTAGATCGGGCAGGAAATGAGGAGTGGCCAACTCCTCACCAACCTGCCTGGAGGATTGTCTCGTTCAAACGCCTTTCTATCGCTGGCGCCAGCTCCATGCTCACGGAAATTTGCCCATTCACCTTCTGCTAGCCATGAAACCCAACGGCCCGGCTACAGGTGATGCCATGGATTGGCAGCGGGAGCCCAGTGCCGCGAGGTCCTCCAACCGTGCAACGTGGGTGAGCAAGGAAGAACTGGACCGTCGCCGTGACATTTACGGAGATCGGTTACGTCAGAGGTAGGTCGGTCTCCACTTCCAGGTGGTTGGGGATCGCTTCTCCACTTTTGGGTCACTGGAGATTGGCTATTCCTTTCGTTCAGGTTGTTGGAAATCGGCCAATCTCCAATTCATGTCCCGATCTGGACATCGGCTATGCCGTGACCCTCCAGGAGGATCTTAAGCTCAGATCCGTTAAGTTGCCGAATGTGGTAAAGTACATTCGGCGGTAGTGGTCGGCGGCCGGGGGTTGCTTGAGGAGTTTGTTTCTCCTCATTTGGAGAGTGCTCTTATGTAAATATAGACGTGAATGTCCGTGAGACTGAAAGCCCATTGATGAACAGTCTCTTAAGACAAAAGTGAAGCTCCAGTAAAAAGTCCCTTATCTGGAGCGCCCAATAACCGGTTCAAAGGATGAGTGGGAGGCATTTATGGAGGAGACTAAGTTTAAGGGTCCACTTTTCGTAGTCGCAGCACAGGTAGATCGCATTTGTCACGCTAATACGTTGGTTGACACTGGTTGCAGAACCTATGGCCTTGCCTCCTCTCGATTCGTCTAAAGACACCAGTTAAAACGCATTAAAATTAGGCCACCATCGATACGGGGATTCGACGGGCTTTGAAGAGGTGGCGAAATTCTCGTTAGAAATCGGCGGAAACTGCCAACACTACGTTTATCTTTACGTGGTGCCGAAGATTGACAGCAACGATATCATATAAATAATCAGTGATCGCCATGCTGAACTTCACAAAATTCCTTGAAGCTCCATTTGATTCCCGAGTCGCATGACAATCATAAATATGATGCCGAAAAGGTTTTCAAGAGACCATGTTGCCTATAAGCACAATTATGTCGGTCGCACAGCCTGTGAGCATAGACCAGCATGTCAGAGTTGATGTGAAGGGTTCTGCCAGATCCTGTAGGCTACTACTGTTCACCACTGGCAGTTGTGAAGGAAGGCTGATTATAAGAGCTCAAGTAGCCTAGTTGCTTGTTCGATGATCCCGAAAAGAACAGTTACAACATTCCGCAAACATAATATCATTGCAATATGCCGTCCCGTCACTATGAACGAAATTAGTTGCTGCGAAAGTAGTTTGCTGCAAGCACCGGACCCAGTCTGATCTCCTTCTCAAACGCGCCCAGATCATACCGCATTCTGTGCCAATTACTCAGTTTCTTCCCCCCAGGCGGGGCGTACTTCTTGGCATCAAAACCCTCTGGCTGTTCATACAGCAAGAAAATATATCGATGTGGTGCGCTGCCGCGGGGAGGCGCTGGGCCAATGTAGTTGGCGACGAAAGGAGTAGCGGCTTTCAGAATGGATAGACCATTGGCAGTTGGCTCTGGTTTCAAGCCAGGCTGGATCCAATGCAAGACTGGACCCAAGACGCCGAAAGATGGGAACGGAGCATCAATGTCCAGACCAATGACCATATAGGTCCCCGATGACACGTTGAATGCTAATTCAGGGGGTGATTGGGCATCTAGAAGCAATTTGTCATCAGTTATTAATCCTTCATGCCTTGATAAATGCCGACCTGTTGACGCACTCACCAGCCTTTGGGATCTCATGCCCTGGAACGATATTGTGTTTGCCGACCGTTATGGTCAGAATCTTTGACGCGTCTTGCTCGATTAGAGACAGTGCTGTCCCAACGCTTTTATTCGCAGGCATTTTCGAAACAAACTCAAAAAAGAGGAGCAAATGAAGAATTGATGGTTCGCATTAGATCAAGGCGAGGAAAAAAATAAGGGCTGGGTTTCTTTCTTAATATAACGTCTATGAGATCATTAAATATTTTAGGTTCTTCACGTGAATTGATGCGGTCTTAGCGGTATTTCACACCGGACATTAGGGTTCCGGACCTCAGGGCTTATGGGAATAGTGAGTTATGGGTGAACGCTAGCCCTATAGTAATGAGCCGCACTGTCTGGGGCGGATGGCCAAAATGGTAACCCTGAGTTCTTCCACTGTATGCTGCCTAACGACGAGTCGCGACAACCCTAAGTCCAGCGGTTAATAATTCTAATCAGCCCTAACCCTTTGATTTACTGTGTAATATTTGTACTGCTAGCGTATGTCTGAGCATGAGCCGCATCCTGGACGCTAAGCACACAAAAGCTGGCAATGACTACAAAGAAGAAATGCCTAAGTTAATATTTTTGGAGATTCATTGGGGCTCTTACCAACCATTCCTCTTTGGCACTAGCGTAGAGTGGATATTTCGTACCTATCTCGCCCGCAAGGTATGCTGAACGTCACAACGGGCGCGAACTTATGACTATGCACCTTCGCTCACTACATCTTATCGGAGTTACCTAAAACTTCATTAAATCCGCCCATCGCCTGTGTAAACAACGCGTCCAAAACGACGCGTCCCAAAGCCTAAGACGCGTTGGATGCTCGGTATCTCGAATGTCATCAATTATCTTCGCCATTTTCCCTGCCCGTACTGCCGCTATAATAGATCCAGTTACAACTGGCTTGCGCGCAGCAGCAGTCAATAAACCACAGTGGCATTGAGCGGTCGCAGCAGCTGACTGTCATCAGTTCGAATGAATACCTGTTTGTACGACTGAAGATCAGAAACCAGGTTGAGACTTCGTTGTTGTGTACTGCGATATCCCGAATGTGCGCTGGAGCTAGTGAATGCAGAAGCTGTAAAGAAATCGCATCATCATATACACTTCTGCCAGCGTTCACACCGGCCATTTTTGAAACCCACCACATCCCCCCCCACGTACGGAGAAAACAGTCTACAGGGTTGCAAGAAAAGTCACATTTTAACTGTTCCAATGAACTCCCAATGATCTTATTTCATGAAGCTGTCGAAGTCCGCAACATTGTTGAAACTTTTTACTTACGACAGTTCTTGAGCATATTCTGCTCGATGTGCCATCGACAGAGCTGGTGTTCGACTGTTGGGAATACTACGGACAAGGCGTTCTTCAGGGCCCTATCTGAATCAGTAAGGATCGCCTTGGGTGCTTCGTCCGGAAATAGAATTACCTCTGTTCTAAAGGTTAGAATCGTACGCACTTGTCTGCTCGCTGTTGACAAAGCATTAACTGTGCGCAAGTCATTGTCAACAGATACAACTTGCACCAGTGGCAGCGGAATTTATTTGTTTTGTACGTTGCATCGATAATAACTGTCTGTGGATATGGACGTGCCCTTTGAGCATCATCAGACTTGCAAAAGAACAATGCCTCGAGAGTGTTGCCTGCCCGTAGACACTTTAACGCTGTATACGTAACCGTCATCGCGCAAGGTTTCATGAAGCTTGCTATCCAGGACTTGTTTTCTCGGGCTTAATCGTAAGTTCGATTATCTACATCTCTGCCCTGAAACCCTGTCGAGTTTAGCATGATACTAATGGATGCTGAGGAGTGTCGGACAAGTGGTAGAACATAAGTTGCACGGCCTCAGCACTCACCGGTCGGTTTCAGGATAAGCGTAGGATTGATGTCGTCATTAGCTCGGTAAGGATCTGAATCGTTCGAGTTGTTTTTTGAAACCAGACACAGAGCATGCCTCGGGCAACTTTATGACGGTGACTACCGGTGTTGAGGGGCTTTCTGCTGCATTTTCGAAGTAATAGTGTCTGATCTTTGTGTTTCACGATGCCATTCTTGCTGCGAAATTGTTTCGATCGCGTGGGTGTTCGCAATGGCTCTGCTCTATCATCTGACTGGACAACCATGCCAATGCGTAAATCATAGGAATTTCTCGTCGTGGGAAAGTCAATTACAACCGGATCAATGATAGTAGCAATAGTCGCACTTACACGAGTCTAGATAGCTCCGGTTAATAGGAGGTAAAGGGTACCAATGTATACTTACGGTAGTGCCAAAGAGGTTTGGTGAGCTTACTCTCCATGAATCTCCGAAAACAGGATCGTGGGAAGCTCCGCAATTTGTCTACGAGTATTAGAGATGCGGTTCGTATTCGGTTAATTGTGCGAGGGTGTCTGTCGCGGGTTGGCCGCTGCGCACGGACAGGCAATCTCAAGTAAACAAATCCCTCGCGTCCTACGCACATGATGTGATCTTCACTATGCATCATGTGGCGAACTGAACTGATATAAACACAGCGCCCCTGTGACGTTCGCGTCTTGCACTAGCTGCAGCTGCAACGCAGATCGGGTAAAGCGCACCCTGAACCCTTATTTCGCGCCGCGTGCCGGGTGCGCTCCTAAAGGCTAGCGGTGAGATGAAATTGGATTCGCTCGGCACCAGGATTGCATTCGTCGATGGTCCAGGTTGAGCTTGATGAAAGTAATATGCTCCTGTTTGATAGATTTTGTCCGAGGCTGTACATCACTGTTGTAAGTCGACGACATGTCGCGGATAGCCGGCATCTTGTTTTTAGCACTCAAGAGGCTGATCATCACCATGAGGGTCCGCGACTCAGGATTTTCTAATCGTTGTCTCGGAGCGGGCCGACATTCTACCCTGAAGGAGTGCGAAAGAATAGATCGGAATCCATCATTATTCGTACAGTCATAACCGTATGACATTGAGGTATGGTACATCCAGTTTAGTCTCGAAATCGTCCGCAACAAAATCTTATTACGCCAACACATTCACATATATTCCCGTAAAATTGTAAAAATATAATAAATCTCTATTTTAGCTTATCCTAATTCGTTTGCACTTAACTTTATTTGAAAACGCCGAGAATTGGGGGTCCACACTTTCTCGAAGAAAATTCCAGGTCGGAAGAAAATCAGCGGGGTTTGTGTCATCAAGGGTTAGGTTACACCCAAACCTGGTTAGCGTATTATTCTTGGAAGCTAGTTTGCTTATAGAATCGCGAGCCTAACAAGACGGCATAAACGTCTAACTCACCGATATAGCATAGATCCTAATATGTTTGTGAGCCTTATGCAGCACAAATTATGAAATACGGTTTTTTGGGACCAAACTAAATGCACCATTCAGTTGCTGGCAATCGTGTACGCTAGTCCGAAAGAGGAATGCTCGATTTAAGCCATATATTCGATTGACGCCACTAGCTTGCTTTCAGTTAGCGGAAGCTTTTAGATGAGGGTGCGGTAGGAATTATATCATATCATACAAGGAGGTAGAATACGTTAGGGAGTCTTGGTGTCAAGAGAACTTCCTTAGCGATTGTACCTCAATAAGGCGGAGGGACTGATTCGGCCACTTAAAACGTTAGGCGGTGAGGGCTCCTGTCGGGGCTAGGGTTCACCTGTCGGGGCTAGGGTTCACCTATCGGGCATGCTCACATCAGGCTTAAGGTTTCCCTTATCGCAGCGCAAGCATAACAAATGTCCGGAAAATATACGTCAAATCCTTCAGGAAATGATGGAAACGTGGCCATGATAAGTATAATGTTTGGTCAGTTGGGAGGCGGGACCGTTGTGCTGGGATGCGATGTTGTTGACAAGCCGGAAGGTTTAAAATGGGAAGAGATAGGAAAGTGGGAGAGAAGGGGATTTGCTGCACTGCGGTAAGTTTGCGGCAAGTAGCTTCATGATTGTGCTGCGCAGATTGAGCGGACGATAACAGCAGCAATTGCCAAATTTTTAAAATGCTTTCGTCTACGACTTCTTACGGGCTCTTATTCTTCGGTCTATTTATGTCGACTGCACTAGCGACACCATCGTACATCAAATACGAATCTGTTCCGGGGTACTTCTTGCAGGATTTGGATAGTACTAATGATACTACTTTTAATTTCGTACGTGGGCCATGATTATGTGCAATTGAAAATGATGCAGATTGCTGATGCGATACTATTCATTGGACAGATGACGACGAATTTCGGGTTGAGAAACAGGACTTATACATCTTCTGGTAGTTCGACGGATGGCGCGACGGAGAATCAGACGCAGTGGGAGAGGTTCGCGAAACACGTTTGGCAGTTGAATGAGGAGAGCGATTATGGGGTGGAGTATAAGGTGCTGTTTATCGGGCGGCATGGGGAGGGATATCATAATACTGCCGAGTCTTATTATGGTAAGTCAAATTCTTAATCTCCTGACGAATTGTGTACTCTTCGTGATGCTGATTCTTGACTTGCATAGGTACACCTGCTTGGAATGTTCGTATGATCTGTTTTGTGTGGGCTATGACATTGCTGATGATCCGTGTAGTGCTACTATTCGCAAATGGACGGAAATGGCACTATTACGTGGGCAGATGCACAATTGACACCTAAGGGCATAGCACAAGCCCAAGCCGTTAACGCATTCTGGGCAAAACAAATAACAGAGCAAAGTATTCCCACGCCACAGAAATTCTACACGAGCCCACTCAGTCGTTGTTGTGCCACGGCGGCTTTGACTTTCACAGGTCTCGCTCTGCCAGCAAGCCAGCCATTTATTCCGCAAGTGAAGGAGCTGTTGAGAGAGTGGATTAGTGGCCATACTTGTGATCGGAGAAGTAATATGTCCTATATTGCGGCGAATTATCCGACTTTTACTTTTGAGGAGGGATTCCAAGAGGTGGATCCGTTGTGGAATGCGACCTTTGTGGAGACGACTTCCGCGCAAAATGAGAGGTCGAGGAGTGTTTTAGATGATATTTTTATGAATGATCCGAGCACCTATATTTCGATTACGACGCATTCCGGGGAGGCTGCTTCTATATTGTCTGGTATGTTCACTGTGGGGCTTTTTACTTTGTGAAGATGAATTCGCTGACTCTGGCGTAGTTCTGGGTCACAGACCCTTTAGTTTGAGCACTGGAGCTGTCATTCCTATACTTGTAAGGGCGGAGACTGTGACCGGTAGGCCGCCTTTCCCAACGCGGCAGCCGTGGACGGTGATTTCGACTTGTGCGACACCGCCTCCTTCTCCTACACCGACGACCGATGATATAGAGCGGAGTGCTGCCAGGATGATGCGTATCCAATGAGTTATGGCATGAAGTGAAAAAGTTTTGTCAGGTAGAATAGATAGACTGTCCGGAATATGATGCGCCACAGTTGATATAGAAAAATGCAAAAATTGGTATCTCATGCTTGAACTCTTGAAATCCCTTTGACAGTCTTTTTGTAAATTTAAGACATGCTATTTCCACCAACGGATATCGTCACTTGAAATCTAGCCACTAAAGATAACTAAGCGGTTCGTACCCAAGAAGTATGATCCAACTCACCAAAACTTTCTTGGAAACGCAAATCAATCGACTTTAGAGATCATCTGGGCCACGACGAGCCTTCATCACATGTCGACACAATCATAAACGTCTGAATGTACGATCGCAGTTCGTGGTTGCGCGAGTTGTCAGAACAGAAGCGGGGTCATGATCTCTTACACTTGAACCATTAGATACTGTACTTAAATATATAGCAGGCGGCCGCCGAACCAGCATGTCGGGCCATACCGCACGCTCACGCACCACTCCTGTTGAATGATTATAATGCGCTTTGCATTGTACCGTCTGTACCAAAGCTGAAAGCCACATTAAGAAGACGAAACCATGAAAAAGGATTCATGCTGGAATATCGAGGAATAGCATCTCTGCCTTGGGCTCTACGAGGTCCGGAGGCGCGTCAGACGACGGCTATTGTACGCAGATAAGGTGATCTGACGTAGTGTTTGTTAGTGGTAGAGCGGGGGGCAATAGATGCCGATACAACACAGCCAGCAATTAGCGATTTTCGCCGCCATGAGCTCCAAGATCTCTTTAGTCAGTCTCTTTGTTACGCAACCTGTTGCGTCGTCTAAAGTAGCCCAGTCGATCGAGGATCGGTTGATACATGTTTCCAGATATCAGTCATTCTTCGGCAGGGTCTCCGCGCATATGCCGGTACTGCTCCTTCGTGCAGGAGTACGATTTCCCATCGATATTCTGCTCGTGATTGCATATACACCTTTCCGAAACATGAAACTCTGCCCTTGGTTCAGGACCATGCATGGACGCTCGAGTCGGTGTCATAGTGTCCCCCAGTGGTCCCCCAGTCGTGCGGACACTGTGTGCTTGTCATCTTTGAAGCTATCAATCCATATGATCCACAAGTAGTCTTAGTTCGAGACTGAGAATTCATGAGTACGGAATGGATAAGTCGTACCCGCTCAACCCAATCGAGAACGTTGCCCATTGTGCATGTATGCGGATTAACCGGTTGTACGACACTGGTGGTAATCGGAATTCCCCCAACAAGTGAATGTTCAGTCGCCTAAATGTCAACATGGTCTGAACATACGAGATTAGTAAAGTCCTACGTCTCTCAGATTACACGCTAACCCCATGGTAGGGATCTATTATGGTTGATCTCATAGCTCGATTGAGTCAATCTAACCCAGCACTTAGGTTCATGGGTGGTGGACCTTTGATTGTGTCTGTGGTTCTTGTTGTGCTTTCATGCGTCCGTGCTTGCTTGTTTGTGCGGCAGCAATTGACCATCTCTTAAGGAAGAAGGAGAGTGACTACAGACAAGTCATGACGTGTACGATGAATCGGAAGAAGAATTCGAAGAGATGGTTAGCGAAACTGTCGATATAGATAGGCAGACTACTAAACAGGTCTCGATGTTCTCAGCCGGGGATGTCGCAGTAAGCGAAGACGAGCACGAGGACGATAGATTTGTTTGCTGTGTCAAGCTGATAGACTTTCCGCATGGACTTTGCGCATGCCACATGGACACTAGGCGAAGGAATGGATATGAATGCATTAGAGGGGGCATATACGACTGTTCAAGGAGAACCATGCTCTAGGATAATGATATACCAGTCAAATGACACAAGGCGTATAATAAATACCTACTACGGTCCACAAATATTTTGTTCGTGACAATCACGGGTCGTATGCATAACTAATTACATTTGCTAGCCTTCACTCAAATTAAACACTTCAGCACAACCTTTCCAGTCGACAATCTGGTCTCCAACGCCTCTGCAGCGGATCTATAGTCTTCAAGCGCATAGACTTTATACACAGAAATCTTCAAACTTCCATCAGCAATGGCCTTCCACAACTCACTTGTATAGAAATCCCACTCCTCAGGAGTGGAAATGTAGTTGAAAAGGGTCGGTCTTAACAGTCTAATGTTCTTCTGTGAGAGTCTAGCCACATTAAATGGAGGGACTGCACCACTGGCATTGCCAAACGTAATCATGGCCCCCTTTCGGCGGACGAGACTAAAGGAACCTTCAAACGTTGCCTTTCCAACACCATCAAAGGCGGCATGAACGCCCAAGCCATCCGTGAGTTCGAGAACCTTCTTGACATAGTCGTCCTCGGTGTAATTAATAACATACTCCGCACCAGCACTCTTAGCGAGCGCGACCTTCTCTGGCGTCGACACAGTACCAATGGCATGAGCACCAATGTTGTTAATCAACTGGCATAGCAATAAACCCATACCACCAGCCGCAGCCTGAACAAGAATCCAGTCACCTGACTTGACCTCATAAGCGTCCTTAACCAAAGTGAGAGCAGTCAGTCCCTGTAGGAGTGACGCAGCAGCGGTCTTGACATCAATGTCCTCAGGAATAACGCTCACTCTCCCACCCTCGTCGACAACAGAGTATTCTGCGAAAGCGCCAGAGCCGAGCCACGCGACTCTATCACCAACTTTGAACTTGGTAACTGATGATCCAACGGCAACGACAGTACCAGCAGCTTCACCACCGGCAACATAGGGAGTTTTTACAGGATACAGACCTGATCTAAAGTAGGAATCAATAAAATCTATTGAATGTTAGCAGACCTCATCTAATCGACACATTGCGGCTAGCCATAATTGTCACAAGTTATAGATATCGCATACTTAATCCAGCATATTCATTCTTCACAAGGATCTGAGTAGTAGAGACTTCAGGAACTGGAACATCTTCGAATTGCAAGACCTCGCGACCGCCAGTCTTGGGGACGACGAAGGCCATCTGCTTAACTGGAATTGAGGACATATTTCTCAACGCAATTGGACTGAACAATGGCCTCTGAGTAAATAGACAAGATTTTGCCCGAATAGAGGATAATGATGCTGCTCGTACCGATTGAAATAATGTAGTAAATCTATACTGCCTGCAGCTGTCGAACATTGAACAGTCTAGGCGGTGGGGTTAAAGCATAGGCCTTTATGACTAAGCTAACTGTCTATCAACTCATGTTGGCTTCACTTTTGCCGGCAACGCTAAGTACTGGTGCACTTACGAACATAAATGGAGTGCGACGTGCCGTTTGAGGTACGAAACGATATCCCCGAAGCCGCGTATCACGATATCCGACCACCGCCTATAGCCGGTATGAACTCTTTTAGTATGATACTAGTTTCGTGGGTCCCGGCGATACATTGGCCGGGCTCCCTTGCCCGTCGGTCATATTTTCATGGATAGGAGCTTTTAGAGGTTGGGTACCGTTGTTGCGTCAAATCCTGTACAAATAATTGCAATACTTGCTTTGTTCGTGGCGAAGGTCATTTTCGGATTTCAGCCAAACATCTAAACGACTGGAACGAGTCCATTAAGATTGGACGTACCACCATCCACTCATTGCTGCCATTGATAGGCCCATTACCGGCAAAAGGTACCAATAATCCCGGTTATGCCGATCATCCATTGGCACATCCTCCTTCGCCAGCACCATATCCTCAACTTCCTCCCCAATATTGGAATCAATCGGCACCCTATCCACCTCTCCCAGCAAATTACTATTACCCATTCCTTGCACCCAATTACAGTGCTATTCCTGTGCCAGCTCATGACGCAGCTCCTACGTCATTCTCATGAGCTACACCTGCAACTGCCAATATAACCAAGTCTCAAACGACCTGTACAGAGTCAGATCCGGCTGATATTTTTGATGATTATATTGAGTGGTATGTGGCGAAGTCAAAGACGGATGCTCTGGATATTCTCTTTGCAGGTGGTGCAGTAAGGAGAAAGGGATATGATTTGGAGGGACTACAAAGCATCTCCGAGGCCTCATGGCGGTCACTGGACATTGAGGATGGTATAGCGCAACGATTACTGTGTAACGTAAGTAAATTTATGAAATATCGCCAGAAACAGATGAAGACTTGAGTAACTCGATGGCCGGCTTCGCTATGATTACATTGTGGGGATTCGCGAGTACGTGAATTGCTCTTTCTGTGCGAATGCACCTATTCCTTCAAACCTTTATCTAGCTTATAATTTTTCAGACTATATATTCGCACTCAGCCTCTATCAAGATCAGTTCTCGTGAATACCGCCAAAGTGTTTTTGTCGATAACGTCCAAACACTGTTATCGTCGACATCGTCCAGTGTTTGTCAACAATAACCGCCCTCAACATGTATATTGCATGATCTAAATGATTACCTGCTTTATTGGCCATCATCTCAATTCCATGCCAAAGAAACCGTCGAATCCTTCGAACGCCTCTGCAAAATCCTTATTCTTTCTCATCCACGCCGTCAACTCTGCAAATGATGTTCGATGTTAAACTGCCCCGTACTTCCTTCTTCGTCCAGCTGTCTTTCTTTAATGTTCTGCTTATATTAGAAGCACTAACAATGACACCGAATTGGTCATATATGAACGATCTCATTCTCCAAGTCGGACGACAAGTGCCGTAATAAATGTTATAACAAGTCCTGTCCTAGTCAGCTTGTGTATGCCACAATTGTAAATGGACTTTTACAGCCAGCATTGTATCGTTTATCTTCGGGGTCTACCTAGAGGCCTCTCTGAGGGAGATTGATGCGATTGCCACAATTTAAAGTTGTGCTTAATCCTCTTGACAGTCTTGGTGCAGCATACTAAGTTCCTTAGCAATCTCATCCGCACTAGAACAGCTCTCGGCCATGAAAAGAACACATTGACGGAAAGAATCGGAAAATCGCGAAGGCATTTTGCGTGATATATATATCCGATGGTTTTAATGTGTGACAAGTTTCTCAAACTGAAGCAGACACGTTCTAATGCCCCAAAGACTGTCGCTGCCTTGAGCGACCCACAGCGGTTCTCTTCCCTATGTTAACAGCCACAGCAATGAAACCAGCAAGCCATGAGAGGAGAGCCACAGCCGACGGCGACACGAATGTAGCCAATCAATGCATGATCCGCGAAGCTGATTCCAGCAATGAGGAGGAAGATGACGCCCAGAAATGTCCACGCAGCACAGAACATTAAGAAGCCCCACGCATCAGGGACGCCGTAGTAATCGTAGAAGTTGCCGAACTCGAAGTATTCGTGGACAGTGTGGCCGCGAAACACGTGGATAGCTAGATGATGGGGTCGGACTCAACGGTGCGTCGGCAGAGTGGGATACATTAGCTCTCCGTACCGTAGCCGTCTGTTCCCATGACGATGCTAGCGAAGATGAGCTGCAGCGCTCGCGGGCAAAGTCAACCGTTCTATTCGCCGCTATGTTCATGGCCATGATGTGCAGCGATCCCTTGACCGACATCGTCGCTTAGCGAAGCGAATGCTGTGGAGCCAAAAATTGCTCTTAAAAGAGGGCACAGCCGTCTTTCGTGTAATCAATTCCTGAGAAATGATGCCTAGTGCTGTATAGCGCAAATAATCCGAGTTTTGCCAACGAACGCCGACAGGTAAAGGGATCTGTGGTCAAATTCGGGAGGAGGTGACGGGCACGCCGAACAACTGAAAAACTGAGGAACACGGCGAAGAAGAATATATAGAGACCTGGGCTCAGGGAGCTGATAGCTTATTGGCAGCGAGGGCACGAGCCAGGAAGACACCACGTGCGAAGGCCATGCAAGCATGTTTGAAGGCGCACTCCCTTTTCTAGTTAGACGGTTACGAGATTATTTTTGGTTAGACGGCTACGAGATGCCCCCCCGGTGCGCCAATCAAGAGTTTAACTACTTTCGGCTAGGTAGCGCGTCGATGCGCAACGGGTCAACGCTTACCTGCTTACCTGCTCGCTGCGCTGTCCTCCAAGCCTAGTAACTTCGCAGTCTTGTCGCAGTTGGGTGGAAAAATCAACAGCCGCAAACTTTGAAGCTGAACCATTTTCCCGTCACAAGTAACATCTTTTAGAAGCAAATGTCCAGGTCACTCCATGGGCGTAATTAAAGTTTGGAAAGGGCAAATGGGAAAGATGAAGATTCTAAATCCACTTAAACTTTCATTGCGAAAATTAGCCGCAGAGAGCTCAACAGTGAACGTGCTTTAGTTCTCATTTAGTCATTTACGGGAACTTAATAATTCTCTCAAACTAGCGCGTATGGCTTCCAATTATTCCCCGCCTTCCTGCAGCCACTCTTGACATCGATCCGTTATGAAAGGAATATTCTCCATGTGTTGAAATAATGGTCAAGGGTCTTTTACAGGCTCAACCCGCATCGGCAAATTTTAATCAGATCAGGTTTATAACAGTTTCGGGTGACTAGAATTAAAATTGCTATGCATCGTTATGAGACTAATTCCGGAATGCACATGAGTAGTCTCTGCACACAATTCTCTCAAAATCTCGCAGCTGCCAAGATATTGCGTCTAGAACGCTGGAACGTGACCGGAATATAGATACAAAGTCTCGGCCGGCCAGAGAATAAATGCGTCTCAAACGCTGCAATCCTTTGAATTAGAAACGGGCCCTCCCAACGGTGTCGTCCTTTTCAATTAAGTTCAATATGGATATGGCGTCGATGGCTACGACCTCTAATGTAATGAACATGGCAGCAACAAGCGTTGCTGCTGCTGCGACTGCCACATCGTCAACGATATGTCGATGGATAGTAGTAGCTGCAAGATTTCGGTTGGTTCCGATGGTTTTATGCTACTTCCTCTGCTAATACGATTCAATAGATGTTATGGAACTGGAGTACTGTCGGCTCCTGTAAGTTACCCTTGAGGGTGAAATTCGTCATTAACCACATCACTAAAATATGTTCTAGGCTTCATAGCCAGAAGCTGGCGCATCACTTCTCGGGGAATGTTTGCTGGCTCATGCCTCGGTGTCATATTTCTAGTCATCTCACTTGAATTCCTGCGACGGCTCTCAAAGGAGTATGACCGCTTTCTCATTCGACAACACTATCTGCATCTTGTTTCACAATCTACAGTCTTGGACACCAATCTTCGATCATGTCAGGATGGCAAAAGTGTGACAGTTCCATCCTGCGAGCCGGCGAGAATTAGTAATGCAAAATTCCGGCCCACCGCATTACAACAAGCAATTCGAGCTCTGCTTCATATGCTTCAATTTGCAGTCGCTTACTTTGTCATGTTGCTCGCCATGTATTACAACGGTTACTTGATCATTTGTATTTTGATCGGAGCCTATATTGGCGCTTTCATTTTCAGTTGGGAAGTTATGCTTGGGTAAGTCTTAGCAGCACTTGTTTGTCAATGTGGCCCAAGAACTGTGAAGTGGAGTATATGCTAACAGTACGATAGCACTGCTCGTGAAGAGGCCACGTTTTGTTGCGGTTAAACTGAAGTCCTGTCGATCACAGCTTGGATTGTTTTAGGTGTACAAGCATTTAAATCCCCATTCCAGAAATTTGCATGTTTATATTCTCTTAGTCTCTACATATGCGCTGTAATACTCTTAGTCCAACTATTGGTCTTTGTCATTGTTGAAAGTGAACTCTCTGAACTAGAATTTTCTACAGGCTGTTTAGAAACACTAGAATATTTATTGATTACCCACTCCAGCATAAATCTCGTTAGTTCCTTTGACTGCGGGGACTCGAAAACTGCCCTCCGCCACGTAATCCTATCGACGGGAAAATTCTTCCTGATGAGCTCGTGATTTCAAAGAGCCATAGAGCCTCAGAGACGGAGAAGGCTGACAACTGTTGGACATAGAGTTTCTTCATAAGACTTGGGATATAGGACATTCGATATGTATTTAGGCAAGACATGAGCATATATGGCCCCAATTTTGTGAGTATGGGCAAGTGGACCCGTTAAACAAAGTGAGGGCAACCGCAGTCTCAAACTTGCTGTATTTAATAATTTATTTGACATCGTTAGTTACGCCTAGACTAAAAATGAAATCGAGTGAGGGTAAAATGCGGCGCCGCATGGCACGCGCACAAAAATCTGGTTTCTGATCGTGATACTCCACATCTCGAACTCCCCTCCACACGGCGTAATGCTGCAGAGTCTGCTTACGGATACCTATCTTATGTTGTTGGAGGGATATAGGGTATCCACGAATAATTCAAATACGAATAACTGAAGATTTCGTGAATACGAATAAAATTATCTTTCGTAATAATATTCGTAATTTTCACAAGTACAATATGAAATCATGTCTTCCTTGCCTGCCCCCACCTATAAACTGCCCTCAACAACATCAACTCTCTCATCGTCTCGACACTTAACCTTAGAAGATCTTGCCCTGTGTTGAAGCATCTTTCGACGGCCACCTCAGACGAAGGAATAGCTAATAATCTATTGCTGCGGCCGCCATCCGGGGGAACTCATCCTGATTCAGTCGCCAGTGTTCGAAGAGCCAGCGCCTCTTTCCTTCGTCACTCTGTCATTAAGAATAATATTCGTTATTCGTAATCGACGCTCCCAATCTTATTCGTTGCGAATAACGGAAATTCGCTGAATAAGAATAACGAATACGAATAAGAATAATAGTTGGCGTCGATGAGTTTGGCTCTGGTTTCTGGGAATTGGGTACCTGGATGTGCCCCTGTGCACAGGCAAACTTACCTTTACCAAGAAGGAAGAAACGTTACGAGACCTCTCAGACACAAATTTTGGGTTGGGGGAAGGGCCGCGTTGCAAGTGGTGTGCAAACCCAAACCCAACTGCAAATTCTGCTTGTTCGCAACCCCTGTGCGCAGCCATGCGCAGTTGATCAGCAACGAGCAAAGATCCCCTACATACATGGAGTAAGTCGCAGTAAGCTGCATACTTCTTGATAATTCATCACTGTTCCAACTCCGAAGCCACAAATTCACTTTCCCGAGCCTCGAATATGCGGCTTATCGACCGAGTATGCTGTGAGTTTTTGATGTACAGCAACCACGGCAGAGGCTATGTGCACCACCGACATCTGACTCGCGACTTCATTGATGTATATCTATGTTGCTAACTAGTCATCGACATAATAGCTCCTCGAAAGCTAGTCGCAGTGCTTGTGACTATCTCCATCGTGTGCTTTATCGGTATCCTCGGTTACCACGGGGACGTTGATATTCAGAATTTAAGGAGCACACTACCACATTTAACGTACGACGGACCTGCGTGCAAATCGCTGGACTTTGCTGTTGGGACGTAACTCGACATATACTCATGCGCATGGTATTTACGCTAGTGGTTATGAGACATCATACGTTCCGGGCATGGAGGACGTGTTTCTTATGATCAAGACCGGCGCCACTGTGCTGTGGCAAAGGTTTCCAATTCACGTAGCAACAACCTTACCACAGGTGCTACATCTTGCAGTCTATTCTGATGCGCCTGACATGGTCGCTGGCATTCCTATAATCGACATTCTCGCGGGTGCAAAGCAAAAAAAGCGGGATTCAGGGCAATTTAACACGTGGCGCACACAGCAACAACTGCTATCTGAACACGCTACATTGAAATGTGGGAGGCCGGGATTAGCGGAGGGTGGCAATTGGACAAGTACAAGAATCTACCAATGGTAGCTCACGGGTATCAGACATATTCAACAGCCAAGTGGTACATCTTTACATACTGTGGCCGATTATGATGAGATGGTTGTCATCTATTAATCACGAGGATATGTTGTACATGGGATCGGTAACTTACCAGAGTCTAACGGCGCCGTTTGTACATGGCGGATCCGGCGTGATTATGTCTGGTGCCCTTGTTAGGGAGACTTTCGGCAAGGATCCGAGTTTGGGAGGTCAATATGAAGAGTACGCGCAATATCATTGTTGTGGCGATCATGTTCTGGCTCATGCATTTCAAGACCGTGTTTTAACCCTGTTTTATCCAGGGACGATTACCCATATGTCTCGTGGCGCTTCCAGGGAGGCTTCGAGGGTGAGCTGCAAGCTGAGCCTCCTAGTAACGTGCGATATAGCAAAGACAATTGGTGTAAAGAGATCGTCACATTTCATCACTTGACAGCGCACGACATCGAGAAGTTGTACGAGTTTTAGCAGAAGTACCCACGAGACTACCCGATTTCAAGGATGCGTATCATGAGTTCATTATGCCATATCTTCGTGACGACCGTCGCAATAATTGGGATAATTTGGCAGACATCCGAGAATATTCGAACGACCTTGAGGAGGATCTAAAGAATCCACAGGTCACTGCTTACAACTCATATGAAAATTGCAGTGACACATGCCAGGAATGGGAAGATTGCGTGCAGTTTAGATATCGGCCTGGCCACTGCGGATTGTCGAACGAAACTAGACTTGGGCAGAAGCATATGGACGGTGATAAGTCGTTTTCGTCTTCTTGGCGACTAGACCGAATTCAGGAAGTAAGAAAACGTAGTGGGTGTGATCCTGTCGATGCCGCACAGGACGAAGGCTCGTTCGTTCGACAGCAGAATGAAGAAGCAAAGAGGAATAAGTGATATCGGTATCAATCTTATCGTCAGCATTCGCGGCATTCTTGCGATGGTTATATTTCCGGAGCACAAAATATGTCGTCGTGTACCTGGTAAATTCTTTTGTTCAGCATGCTAAATGTCCGGTCGCGAAGCGCGGTGATCCAGGCGTATGAAGGGTGTGACGCGCTTGACATCAGCGCTAAGATCTGCAGCACTACGTTAGATTGTAGCTTTTGTCTATTGGATTAAAATTAAACAGATAAGTCAGCGTAGGAGGAGTTGGGGAAGCATGGCATGCGCTTTTGGAGTAGCCGTTACTCGCCGGTCGCCCCCCTATTGAATAGAGCATAATCGTTATGGTATTTAAGCGATTCATGGTCCCGTGACAATGGAAGAAATAAATAATGTTGTGATAGATCCTGAGTAGATGACGATTATAGATTGTCTATAAGTAGTTGAATTGATAACATCATGAATGCAACTATATGTAGTAGCTGACAACGCAGAATAATGACAATTAATGATGATACTATGGTCGACTGGGAGAGATGGGAATACTTGAGTTCAGAGTTCACTCCAGTAGGAACGAGTTTTGACGCACAACTCAAACGGACGCAAAATGCTCTGAATCCCAAGAAAGTCAAGTAAATTATAAGGGCTGTTTCGAATACGAATATCGGCAGGTTTTCCCAATATTCGTAACAAATTATTCGCAGCGGTTGGGACTTGCAAATGACGAATACGAATAATGCCGATTACTGCGAATAGTAGCCCTAGTCCGACTAATAATGTAATGGGTCTGTTGAGTACGTAGCTGCTGGCTGGCATAAGATCACATATTCATGTTTTAGTATTTATCGCCCATCTGACTCCGTAGCTCTAAATCAACAGCAGGCCTATATCGGCCAGTGGGGTATGCCTTAATTCTGTGAATCTTGCTCGAGTGCGGTGCCGTAGTAAGTTATACCAGCAATAATGATCCACACTGTACAGGACCCAGTTGCTGTGTAGTAGCGATTGAGAGACATTTTACGGTCTATTACGTTAACAATAAAAATCGTTTTCGTTTCATCTCAGAAGGTTAGGGACTGTAAACTAAACTACCCTGATGGCACTGAATTGGTTCAAAGTTCTTGTCAGACATGCCGTTAGGTGATCTTTGCCATAAGGCGCCGTTTAGCGGATTTTTGCTCTGCCAATCAAAAGCTTAGGGTGGTTCAAATTGCAAAGACAAAAAGGCACTGTAATGTACCACACAAGCCAGTTGTCGACCTCGGTTCGAAATAATTTGGCGTTCATGTTGTGGTAGTGGTAAACAGGATTGTCGCTGTGCATTACTGTTATCATTTGATTCTAGTGACACTGGAAACGATTCAATTGAACTGTCTCGCGCAATGCGTAATATAATGGCGTGTCTAAATTTATGATAAGTCTATACCATTACGTTGTTCTTAAGCAGACGAAAAAGCGTCCTCGAAATAGTCGACTCTTCTCGTCCCTTTGTCCACGTTATCAGCCACAGCGCTCCTGCACGTATCCACGAGCGACCCTGGGCCACACGACACGACCGCGACACCTCCATGGGCTTGCATGATGGTTTCTTCGATGACCTTCCTCATGTCTGGACGTTGACCATAGTTGACGGAAAGTTTTTCAGGTACTGAGCATACTCTTCTGCTCGATTCAACGCTGTCACAGCTACCCGAGGCAATGTTCCTCAAACTCTCCTCATTAATCATATCCGAGGTCGACGAATTCGTCG
This sequence comes from Lipomyces doorenjongii, assembly GCF_038497915.1. Classification (NCBI taxonomy): domain Eukaryota; kingdom Fungi; phylum Ascomycota; class Lipomycetes; order Lipomycetales; family Lipomycetaceae; genus Lipomyces; species Lipomyces doorenjongii. The sequence continues at coordinate 63,989 of NW_027118113.1, read as the reverse complement.
ACCTCGTCGACCACTCGGCTGTGATGAAAATTTTAATATCAACAAACCCATCCTGCGCGACCTCCTCCAACTGCTCCTTCACCCAATTTAATGATTCGGCTTCTCGAACGGTCCAGTAAAATAGTACGTGCTGTCCGCTCCTAGCCCGTCGTTTCAAGTCTAGCGCATAAGACATCACAGCGGTGACCCCGATCCCACCGGCTATAAGCAACACGGTCTCATACCGTGCGACTGGATAGGTCTTGCCGTAAGGACCCTCAACCCACACGCGAATCATATCATTGCCAGGTACATGAGCCGCACTCTTCAGTAGTCGCCGAGTCATACCGGCTTGTGCCTTTGCGACGAAGATGTACGACCCATCGGCTTTGGTGTCTATGATACTAAACGGGTGTGATTCCCAGAACTTGTGGCGCATTACGTACAAGAATGCGTACTGTCCGGGCTGTGCCTTGAAGTGAATGCTCGGCTTTACTATGAGGTGCGTTGCGTTACCGTGTGCATGGATTTCCGCATGGGTGGTCGCGCCTGCGAGGACGACGCGGACGATGCGAACGAAGCGGTCGAACATCCAGATGGCGAGAGCAGCGTACGTGTAACTGTGGTAGCCATGATCGGCAAGGTGAGTGCGCAGGCCGGGGAGAAAAACACCTACTAGGACGACGTGACCAACGAGAAAGACTTCGTACCAATAGTGGCGGAAGGGGTAGGCTGCTTGAAGCATGATCACGCCGGCGAGAGCGAGGATCTGTTACGCTTAGTAGGTGAGTTTGGATAATAAATTAGTTACGTACTATTATGCCCCACAGGTTGGCGTAGTTTTTGTACATATTATAGTAGTATGCCTCATAACCGCCATCCATAATGTAGTATGACGTGAACCCCGCGCCGTGAACGAGAGACTGAAAAAACATCATCTGTTGTATACCGTTAGTACTGACTCATAAACAGTACGCTCTAGACTACCCCACCCTTCCAATCCACCTATGGAACATGTTAAATGTTTCATGCGACCACCCTGTAACAGACATCATGATATTATTACGCCCCCCAAACAGGAACAATAGTGGAATCATAGTCGTCGCCATAATCCCTGACCGGTTCGCATAGAATCGCACGGCCTGGATAGTCCATTCTTCGTGGCTCTCGCCGATAATTATGCGGTGGACAAAGATCAAAATGACGTTGAGCAGGACAAACCCCACGATGAGGAGCGATTGCCACCGTAGCGGCATAACGTTCCACGAGACGCCAAAGAACCTGATGGGCCTAACGTGCTTTCCGCTGAATGTCGCAGGAAGCATTATGTGTTTTGTGAAGAAGGTGACCAAACGGCCGGGTTTGCTGACTTTCCTGGGATACAGTCCGAGTGCGGCCTGATAGATGAAGGCGGAGATAATCGGGATGACCCAGTAGATGCTAAGGATATTACTACTATACTGTTAGGTCTAACTTATAGAAATCTGAAGGCATGATTACGATTACATACCCGTAGTATTCACTGTGTAACTCATTAGGGCTCTTTAAGCGTCTCGCTCTCACATCTAGCGCCAAACCTTCTGGGCCGACAAACACACCCTTGACCATCGAGTCTTTCATGCCAACCGCCTTCTGACTCACGTAGTCTTGCGAACGTTCCTCCAAGTCGTTCGTGCTCCCTGATCTTGACCACTTGGCCGTGCACCCGTTTGAGAAATACTTCAAAATCGACTCCGTCCCGTTCGAGTAGTTACAGGAATTCGCGCACATAGCTAATGCTTCGAGATATCTGCCATCCGAGCAAATGCACGTAAGATCATTCACTGCGCATTCGATCGAGAAGATCTCTAAGAATGTCTGGCATGCGCTATGGCATGGCGTTTCGGCTGCGGAGATCGTAGAGCGGGCGAAAATGAGGAGAAATATGCCGACGACTGGCAATGGGTGCATTGTGAGTGTCTTTGGAATGAATCACGACACATTCTGAGGACATAGGGACGCCAAAGCTGATATTAGTACCTTACCAACGCCGCGTTACAACGGGCTATCGAAGTTCAAAGGGCACATGTTTGTGCTGAATAAACGGATGCAAACTTCTTGCATGCTCTGTGGAATACCAAGAACCCATGGTCTACTACAATGGTTAAATTGTGTGTGGCTTCAATTCTAGATTGGATAAACGCCACGGACGTGACGGAGGGTTGGTTAAGCGTTTATTATCGCCTACGAGACGTCTTGGCGGCTCAGACGCCACCGCACAAGCCAAGAATTAACGTTGGCGTTCATCAGCGCCGCATGGTTCTCGACCACTGGCACAATTCTCTCCAACACACGCACACCTCAATTTCTTGAGTTGCATCTCATGCATAATTTAACTTACTGAAGAGACTTGCCAAAGTCTCAATTGCAACAATTTCGTGTATATTTTGTTGTATAATCATTCAGGGAATGGTGTGCTGTGCGAGAGTCACCAATGGACAGGTGAAGAAACTGACTGAATTTATAATATAAATTTGGCAAGAACCAGCGTGCTCTGCATAATGGCAGCAAAACCGTACTGATCCAGTACTAAGATTATACTATTCGGGGCCCATTTTGTTCGCACTGGTGATCCATTGTGGCCTTTTGGTTTGTCCATTAAGCCAGCCAGGGCTTGTGCCTACACGCAAGAACAAAGCAGCAGTCCTTATAGAAAAATCATATCTTTTTGAATTCTATCTAGCTGTGTATAATACATATTTACTGCCGTCCGCACCTTCACTCCACCACCCAATATCTAATGAAACCCTGTGCCCACGATCCTCTCTTTGTTCCGGTTACCAAAGTACGTCCTTCTAGGTCAAACTGAGTCACAACTGTAAAGTAAGTTAGGCCTTTCCTCTTTGCTAACGATTGCTCACTATTCCTTGAGGGTACAATTAATATTTGACTGTGGAAGGTACGATTCCATCTAATGGTTGCTGTGACTTATGTCCTAATGAATCATTTGGAAGCAAGGGCTGCGAGGTTATTGCAACTTAGGAAGCTTGAGTTCACTTGCAGACTTCGGTGAGAATCAACCAGCACGGAATTGACATTCATGCGATTGCACGGTGGGGATAATATGTGGTTGTTTGCTCGACTTGAACTTATAATTTAACAATCCCCCCTTACCCGGATTCCGCACAAGTTTCACAAATTTAGACCTACACCTTGCTGCACGCAAACATATGGCTTCTGCAATTTAAATATATTAGCTGTAAATATGCATAGCCTATCTCTACTTCGAATGTTATTCTCGTCAAGCGTCCCAAACCGCGACCTTCTTCCCCACCCACTCATTATCCCCATTTGAACACTTTTGTGCGGTGCCGTTTGAAGTTCTAGAGGAGGATCTTTGTGGAGCGTGAAAACATAATGGGTGTTGAGCCACCGTCGTCGTCTTCAAATCACCTTCGCCTTCAGTAATCTGTGACGCGGAAGATACATTTCAAAGAGAAAGAATTTCTTTCCAACATGGGTTAGAGCTGTATGTATCAGTCAAATTTGCGACGGAGTGTAGGAAAAAATGTTGACTTCAGTCGGCGATCGATCCGACAAGAAAGAACAGGGTATGATGGGCACAATTATGTCTTCCTTGAACCCAATCACGCGTTAAGACGAGCTCGAGTGTGAAGATGTCGATACGGTCACACGCAATATGTACTTGTCTCGACTGCTCGATATTACAGTCAAGGCTTCTCAGGCCACCATTTTCGTCAAGTGGATCCTTGCGCTTGTAGATGGTCAACACCGCATCCTCTGGTTTGCAACGCGACTCCTTCACGTCTCCCTCGACAACATTGAGCAATACATGCTCATCCCATCCACAAACGTACCAGCAGATCGTCTCGTCATCAGCCAGACTGTGATCCACCCGGCCTTTTCGCTTGTCTAGGCGAAAGGAACAAGTCATCCGAGTAACAGCAAACTGGATCAACTCTACAACGATACATTTGCCCCGCCTATAATTAAGCTACGGTACACGTCTATGCCGCCACGAGCAGAGGCCCGAAGCCAGTCTGTATCTGGTGCAAATCATGCACGTGTCAGCCCGTCTATGTTATGCTGAATCAATGAGGACATGGCGATCCGCATTATATCACACGTCAAAAGTCATGGATCTGCCTCTTAATGATCGTCCTATTCAGAACAGGATGCAGGCGGCATACGATGAGTGTCCTACCTGGTGCACTTGCATGTCGCACGTTCGTTTTGGCATCAACTGAGTTATCCTTCGACAATAACGCATTTAGATAACCACATTTTCTATTTGGGAATATATACATCATCAAAGTTCTCCGTCCTTCGCCTTACTTGCCCGCCACTTGTAGTACTCTCCACTTGTCATGAGTGGATATTTCATCGGATTGTCCTCGGAGACGCACGTGGGAACTGGTTCGAGAACCTTTTTACGGTCAAATCCATAGAAAAATGGAATTGAATACCTTTCCTTGCCACTCTTGTTGATGACCCGGTGAACGGTGGACACAAAAAAGTCATTTGTCTGCCGCATGAAACAGTCTGCAATGTTAATCACAAAGGAGTCGGGTATTGGTTTGGCTTTAATCCAGTATCCAGATTTGCTGAGGACTTCCAGTCCGCCGGAGCTATCCTGGGTGACCATGGTGAAGCACTCGAAATCCGTGTGCGCTCCAATACCATTCTGGTCATCCACGGAGTGTTCCTGTTGCGGGTAGTGAAGAATTCGCATGCCTGCCTCGGGTTGTTTTATGTAATCAGCAAAAAAGTCTTCGGGCAAATGCAACGCCAAAGCGAAAATGCGCGTCATTTTGCGCGCAAATTGGAGGATGCGTGTATGGTAAGCATAGAGTCCATCTTTAAATCCCGGCAAATCATTTTCTGGCAAAAATATACTCGTTGACGGTTCGTCTGTAATTGACTCTGGGTCGTACTTTGCATCGTAGGCAATATTGAAAGCCTCACTGAGGTCTGTCAAAGACGTTAGCCACCGTCTCATATAGTTTGACAAAAACTCCAATACTGGCCCTTGTGCTTTCTGTCATTGCCGCTGTATTGTTGCATGGCGTGGTACCCGACGAACTCACCAGGTACACGGGCAGTGTCTACTTCCATTTTCTTCTCAATCGGCATAGCAAAGAATCGTTTAGCTTGTTCGAATGCACCATCCGCGAGTTTTGGGTCAATCCCCTAAAGTACAATATTGGTTAGAATATTAAGGATCATTGCGCAAAACCAAATGGAGAGCCAACATGATTAATAGCATAAAAGAATCCAATTCTGTGAGACGCCTCGCGGACTTTCTCAGCTACCGCTTTTCTATCTTCGATGTTTTCGCTGTAGATGCCTGAGACGTCGATTACTGGGATCTCGTCGGCTTCTATCGAAATATTGGACTTGACGCTGAGGACCTGACCATTTGGAAGCCGTATTGTTCCAGCACTAGCTTTTCCCGGATCTAATTCAGTTGTGGTTCGCGACATTGTCAGTTGGACACCAATTGCTTCTAGATCTATCAGCCAATGGTGACCAGACCGCTATATTATAATTTCTGTCTAGATTGACTCAATCCTTATCTATAGGGGGTTGATGGGGATAGGGTTAGTTGATAACCAAGTACCGCGCCAGACCCAAAACGGCAGTAGATCGACTTACTCTGCTGACAAGCCATCTTCAATGCAGCCCTAGAGCCAGTTAAATCCAAGTTGTAAGATATCGTGCTGTCTGTCTCTCCTATAATAGCCCCATTATGCTTTATTTTGATAAATAAATACGTACGTTACAGTGGCAATCATACAACTATACTGCAGGCAATATTCTACTCATCATACAACTCCAAAACACCTCCATTCCATCCATTCCGCGGAGTGGCGCATGAGACGCTGGAACAACCTGAACATGCAGACTGCGTACACGACGTGGATGAATTCGATCACTTTCATTATTATCACTTCGATATCTAATCTTGCAGCGTTCATAGAAACTTGGAAGAGCTCTACGCCAAAACCCAGAAGTCACTCGGAGCGACAACGTTCTTCAAGTCAATCTCTTCAATGCCTTCAGGAGCTCTTGGCAGATATTCATATCAGCTACAAGCCATCTGACACAGGGGTAGTTCAAGGAGGATCCTATCAGAAAAGAGATTTCAAAGGCACAAGAACAACAAGTAGGTTCATTGTGTCATAACATCGCATCCGCCGACGCCTCACTGAATCCCGTAACGAAGGCGTAGTATCTCTCCCGCGCGGGGTTCATTTAGCACAGCGATAACGTTCCCATAGGCAACTTATTTCAAACTACTAACCAAGATTGTCGCGAAAGAAACCTCTCGGCTGGATCACTCAGATATTGATAGGCAACTCAAGTGCTACCTTCTTGCTCCCATTGACGATGCCACACGCCACACTGCTGCGACAAGTACTCTGAAGCAGTCGGCGTTCTCTTTAAGTAAAGTAAGGAGCTCTGCATCGTTATCTCGGCTGGGTTGGACGAGATCTCGAAGGCACTCTAAATAGTTGCCGAATTATTAAGTACTTTTAAAAACAAACTGATTTTCAATTTGCGGCAAAATACCTATACCACACCGGTGCTTCGATGGTGCGTTAGGAGCACGGACGAGAAGAGCTTGTCCTGAATAGACTACGAGCACCAGACTCTCGAGAGACATTGGGGGGTGCGGCGTGCAGAGCTCTACTAATGACAGCCACACAAGTCTATAATGAGTTCGGAACAATGATATTAAAATGTCACAATATTTCTTCTCTGTGTAGCTGCTTATCTTTAACGCTCTGCTTATATTAGAAGCATTGTCGATGACATTCATTTTATTGGAGAGCCCTAGTCTTGTCGAGTAGAATTCTACAACCTTACATTGATTTAATATTTTACGGTCTCTAGGTAGCGAGGGTGATTGGGTGAATTCTTCTCGAGCACTGGAATTGACAGAGCTGGCTAAATTACCAAGTTGATTAGGGAGATATCAGTGACCAACTTGCTTGGCCTGAAGTGTTCTGTTCACAATCTCCGCTTGTCTTTGGAATGTCTCCCAATCGATCATAGGGAAAGGGTTGACAATTCTCGAGCAAGTCTTCACCTCGATATCACCGCACGCTCGACAATAAGACGCCGTTATATTCTTGAGTACGCCAAACTTGATGCTTCTTTCCAGGCTCCCCTTGCTTGTCGTGCTCTTGCTCCAAACGAAGCGACACCATGACTCCTACCCTATTGTTTGCCAAATCGGGGCTTAGGAAACTCCTGCTGCTGGCTCTCACAGCTGGTGTCGTCATAGGCTTCACTGTCACCAGCTACGCCTGGATGCGCTCACACCCCGACCGTCACAACTTCGTGCCATCTATTATCTCGCCGAAATCGAAATCTTCTCTTGCGTCTACGGCATGGAACGAAACTCTCGGCTTCAGCAAGGTGCTCTATATCAGCATGCCTTACCGTACTGACCGCCAGGATGCTATGAAACTGCTGGCCTCCATGAGTGACATGAAGATAAAGCTCATCGATGGCGTCGATGGTGACAGCATCAACGCGAAAGCTGTCCCCGACAACGCGGATCTCAGGGCCTCTGTGCTGGGTTGCTGGCGTGCACATGCAGACGCATGGAGCTACGTGATTGACAACAATCTCGAAACCGCGCTAATCCTTGAGGATGATGTATGTTGGTTTGTGATGGCAGGTTTCGAGCCAGCGAGAATACGCTAACGGGAGTCTTTGCAGATCGACTGGGACGAAAACATTCACCAGATATTCCACGACCTGAGCCTTCAGATGCAAAGCAATAAGCTCCGACTAGTGAAGCCTACGGACCACGAGCGGGCAACCGCTCCGTACGGGCTCGACTGGGACGTCCTCTTCTTGGGACAATGTCTGGATCAGGCACACCCAGACCTCCGCGATCTCGTCCAAATCTACGACGACACGAACGTGCCCTCGCGGGAAGGTACTCAACAAGTGTTTCTCGATCAAATGGAGAGCCTCGGCGTCAAAGGTGACGACGTTGGCAAGAAGCGACTGCTCTCCCCGGCGTACGGGCCAGCCTGCACAATGGGCTACGCAATTACCCGTAGGGGTGCGCAACGGCTCCTGCTTAATCTCTCGTACTTGGGTCTACGCGGCCCGGTCGACAATGACATGGCATGGACGCTTCAGGATGGCAAGATACGCGGGTATACGGTCACACCGCCGCTGTTTGCTGCATGGCGGGTAGGCGGACAGAAGGACAGCGATAATTATACGCCGAATCCGAACCAAGCTATGGCTGAAAAGGGGAATAGAGCCGGATCGAGTCAAAATTTGAAGAGTAGTGCTAGGGTCGCGATGGTTCGGCAGTTGACTTTGGATAATTGGGGCGATTACGTGAGAGAGCGATTAGAAGCTAAGGCTAATACTTGATCTGGGAAATTTTGGTAATTGTTGGTATATAAGTGGCGTTCTTGTACATCTAGTTTTCTAATCTATTGCAATCCTTTCCAAGCCAGGCTTTGCTGGTCTGGCTATTTCGGGGACTGTGCAAAGTCAGGTAAGGGAGAGAACCTATCTCTGCCGGCAACAGGACATACAATTGCACATTCGAACACTTCACGGACGCTGAAAATGTGTCAATTTGGCAACGGTCGTCCTAGATCCCTACTAAAAATCCGGGGACTCTGATGTTGATGTTTGACTAGTTCACACAGGTCAATTTTTAGTCGTCATTCAAGACTTGTGACACGAGACCGCTCAATGATTACATTGTCTCGTAGATCGCTGATCTGCCTGCTGACGAGTTGCACATAATCCCAGTAACTATCAGCCGCGATATTGACCGTCCGCCCGCATCTTGACTAGGTAATTACTGATGCGTTCGTGCTGCAGCAGACCATAATAAAAAGTGTTTACTAGTTTACAGGACAATAAATATATACAATAGTATTCTTGCGAAGAGGAAGATCTGCGGACGTGCGGCTGAGCGGGGCACGTGCGATCTGCGCGTCTCTGGTCACCTCGGAGTCGTACAAATTGGACTGACCTGAACTCGGCAGTCCATGTAATCACCAGATGTTGTCGCGGAAGAGCCTGGCTATTTCGAACCTACCAGAGCTTTACCATTTTTCGTCTAAACAAACAGAACTACTCCGTTCTGTAGATGCCTTACTCTCGCTTTGGCTTACCCTACCTTCCCCTACACTCCCCCGACCCCATTTTTGTACTGTGCAACGGTACCTTGCAACAGTTGGCCGGGTAACTCTAGGACTACCGTGGTTGAAACAGAAATTTTCATTAATTTCTTCCAGAACGACTGGGAAGACTGGTTGGATCTGGCAGAATTTGCTTATAATAACTCATGTCACTCCGCGACCGGATTTTCACCCTTCTTCGTTGAACACGGCTACAATGCCGATATCGAACCCTTACAGGAATCTCAAAATCCAACCCGTTGGACGCAATCGAGAAAAAATTGTCGACCAAAAAGGTCGCGGAAAGGGACGCTCTTATCCTCAGAGGTTGAAGAGAAGCAACGTATTCATGGCTATTGTGGAGCTTCAGAAGAGTGTAATTGAAGCGGGAGACACAAGGAGACTGCTGCAAGTTTAGTAAACAAAACGCGTTCCAATTGTTGACGGAAAACAAATGCAGGGCAAGGGTTATGGACGAACGTGCTGCATCTTTTAAAGTTGGAACTAGAGTATAAAAGGAATAGGTCAAACAGCTTAGTTTAGTTTTTCATTTGTTCTTTGTAGTACGCGTCAAAACAGGCACAGGGTTAGGAAAAGGTCGGGACATATGGGGATATCCAATCAAGAATATTCTTGTACTTTACGACTTTACGCGGAAGCAGCGCTCGTCCGAATAGGAATCCAATATATACAGCTCTCACTCTGTTCTATCATACTCTGTTCTGCTCTACTCTGTTCTGCTCTACTCTGTTCTGCCCCACTTTCTGATGTGCTGATGACCGCCGACCCCGATGGTGGGATACTCTGTCTCTGTCACGAACTACAGGCGCCTGTTCAGTCTCGTCGCAGCCGTAGCGGCCATCACCATCGTTATCGTAGCAGCATCCACCCAGGCGAGCGCTCGAGGCATTGCAACCCTCGACTTTATCAAGCCGTTAGCACAGCAAATCAAGCCGCTTCTCTCTGAGGGCAACGACTCCACTCCAGCGACCGGCGATGACCACCCCACTGACTTTGCTGCGCGATTAGCAGCGCATGATCGGCCGCTGGAATTACTACGATACTGCGTCCGGCCCTCGACGAGGAAGTTTGACGATGCAGCCAATTTTCTCGTATCGATTAACGGGCCGGAAGGCACTGTCGCACGCATGCAATTCGGATCCGCCTCTAATTCACCGTATAACCCGAATTTATTACCCTACCCGGTAGGTTCAAAGCCCGCATATATCGGATTTGCACGACAGTCGCCAAACAATGTTGTCTTGCACCACGAAATAGTGTACTGCGATATGGATTGGGGCGAAACACGAGTAATTGGTCGCCGAATTCTGCAATGTGTCGAGCCATCGAGTGCACGCAGACTACTACTCCCCGAAGCAACATCGCCGGCTGGCATGTGCCTGTCCCACAAGTTTCTTGAAATGAAACAAGGACATACAGATCCCCGTGTGTTTTTCTCGCCGATGGGCGAGCCATTAATGGTTGTCGGCACGAACGGTAGGTCGAATTGCATGGGGCAATATGTAGTCGATCTACGCACAATGATCCCCGGACTAAGCCAAAAGATGAACCTAACGAATATACCACTGCGGTATTCGGATCTTACGGAATTACGTCGAGACGACATGCGCGAGATCGAGAAGAACTGGGTTTTGCTGTATGACGAAAACAATGAGGAATATGTGCATCAGGACCTTACACCGCGGTCTATCTCGAAGGGTGTGAACGGATCAAATATCCTACCAGTATCCGCACAAGAACTCCCAGAATGCATGAGATCCCCACTCAAAGACTTCTCAAAAACAGAAGATGCGGTAAACGAGTACCACCAAGCCACCAATTCTCTCCGCGTGACAATGTGCGAATTTCCATGCGTGCCTACGATTCACAACACCGTGCTCGTGTCCCTCGTGCACATAAAGTACAAAAATATTTATGAGTTGTTCTATAGACGCTATGCCATGATCATGAACGTGACTGCGCCTTTTGACGTTATCGGACGCACGAATAATCTGATGTTTGCCGGACTGGATGAGCAGGCGATGCTCTACACTGTGTCCATGGCTTGGGATAAGTCATTTACTACCCGGCCAGAGTGGAACGATACCACCGGCGACTCAGCCATCCAAGCCCACGACGCTGAATATGCTGACGACCCTTCCAGCGCCGAGGGCTATGGAAAGTCGCGGAACAAATTAGCGGACGGGTACTACCACGGGTGGATAGACGACGTCGTGATGATCAACATCGGCGTGAACGACTGTGACGCGGCCGTGCTGCATGTGCCGATGCGCGATGTGTTAGATTGTATTGTTTTGTGCGAATAGTGTCCTCTACTTTATGTAGGAATTGTTATTGTCATTTTTATTTAACTCTTCCCCCGACAAGTCGTGCTGCATATGGAAATTTATGTATGATAAGATTGCGAAGATGGGTGATTGTAATTATATATTCCCTGATGCGTCGTACAAATCCCAGACTTATAGAATCTGCATCATCGCCAAAAGTAACACGCAATTGACGCCAGAACAAACACAGAACACACACCGTCGTCGGCGGATGGGATCGGTTAAAATGAAACAGTACTAAAGTGACTACGGTCTTACTTGCAGGAGGACGAGTAAAGCAAGAACAGCAGATAACGAAAAGCTTTCTTGATTGGTCATAATACATGTGGCAAATTTATGACATGTTAGTAAGCTCCTGCGAGAGTAAATTATGTTACTTACATCGTGGGCCTGGCGTTAACTATGTGTCAGCGCATGACAAGGCACCGTCCGCGGTATGCACCTATCCCCTTGTTTATGGGCTCCCCCCATTTCCCCTCCCCCTTCTCCTCCCCCTCTGAAAAGCCGAATGATATTATAATACACGTGAGTCTGAAGGGGTGAGAGCCCTTATACATTCCTTCAATATTGTAACATTCACAAATTCTTGGCTGTATCTCCGTGATAATCGTTCGTATATCTGTTGATGCTGTACTCTATACATCAGTTACTGTAAACTTGAGGAATTCTCACCTCAATAGCCATTGTCATAACTTGGCTGATTAGTTCTTCCAATTCTTCAACAACTTTTAGCTTTCGTCAGAGTTTAAACGTTGCATTCGTAGTAGTCTTGTACTAGTCCACTAAAGTACCTTGGTCCGGCGATGCATGCTCCATTAGCCGCACCATAGCGCGTTCAGGTGCATCGGGAAGCTATTCGCCTCACCATGTGCGGCTTGTTAATAGTGGTAGATTATCTCTAACCTCCATATTAAGTTGTTGGGTTTTGGCACTCATATCGGAGTTTATTCGATATAAATGCGACCCATTAATTGATACCCTAGGCAATATCTAGCGACCGCCAATTGTCAGACTTGTAGCTACGTAATTATTGCATGATACATAAACACTGACATCAATCGTCGTGCTTGACATTGTGAAACTGAGAGATTACTGAGGGCGAAGGTGATTTTGAAGACGACGATGGCTCGAACATAGAAAGTTTAACAGGCATTCCTGGTGTTATTACAGCTTCTGTAGCAACAGTGTCTCTGCTGTTGACACGGAAGATACCTTTCAAAGAATGAGAAAGAATTCCTTTCAACACTGGTCAGAGCTGTAAGTATCAGACAAATTTGCGACGGTGTGTGGGAAGAATGTTGACTTCAGTTACCCCTTCTTGCAAATTCATGGTACATATGGTCAACTAAGTTCCTGGTTTCACCACACGACCCCCAGCCTCATCAACGCATGTCGTATCGGGCCTATGTAAACTTCAAAGTTGTGACACGCGAGGACACCGATATCGGGCCCATATTTTGATTTTCGATGAGCGCACCCGTAGTCCCCAAGGAGATATTAATTAGCCATTTTATTATTTATTTGGATCAGGGTCCAAGATCTGCTCCTTCGTGATCCTTTATTATGCCTTCTAGAGCAATTAGGATTTCCTACTTTATCGTGTCTCTCCATTCGGATTTGTAACTTCTACTTTTGTATCATTTGCAGCTACAATAGGCACCGCATCCTCCTCTAGATTCAATTGAACAAACCTTACAATATTGTGCAGATGCTTTTCTCTTAATTGCCGACACAACAGTGTGCCTTACTTAATAACTGAACAAATACAATACCGCCAGAGCCCTCAGCTGCCGTTGTTTCGCAATATCGCTTCTTGCTCCTACTGTCGTGTAGCTAGTAATTATTGCATTTGGCGCTGTTATCACGGCCTGAGGTTATTTCAATGATGGAACGTCCTAGGAGACCAACCATGACCGGTTGTCGTCTGGCGCTCATTAGTCATTAGCCGGGAGACCCATTCACTCGCATTGCTTCGCGGATAAGCATAAAATCACGTTCTTCGATCCGCACAAGCCACAGCGCAGAGCCAGCCCCCAATCCTTGCGGCCCGAGCTGAAACTAAGAGAATGAAGCAACGGCGTAGTGGGGATCTCGGTTGAATTCATCCAGACCACGTTGCATCGCCACGGACGGAATCCGTCAACCATGTCGAAACGGTAAGGTTCACCGTCCGTGACAGTACCTATGGCAGTCAGGTGCCTATATGGAGTCCTCTCACCGAGTTGGATAGTTGGGGAGTAATAAACCATCCTATCGCCTGGTCGAATGCGGCGTAGCGGTGCCGCCTTGCCGTGTGACACCTGGATAATTCCATCGACCTTCGCGCGTCGCACATGCTTGGCACAGGCCATAAAAACCATGCACTGGGCATGCTTTTGTGGATTGCGAAGATGCAAACGCGATGTGCACCTAGGCTCGCTCTACACTATGCAGTTAGCATCATTATCATATACGACATTGGATAACTACCTCGGATGAAGAGATAACGGCGGACATAGTTAGGGTGTCAGCAGTCACCGGATGTATAGCATTTTGTCGGCATCGTCGCCGCCGTCTGCACGCTGCTGGTCTTCGGATGTATTCAGCGACGGGAAGAAGGACTTCCCTGAATTTGGAGTAGGCGGACTGGTCTGTGGATGGACCTGGATTGAGAACCACGAGTCCGAATCCAGGCTCCTGGAAGCTCCACTGTCGGAAATTCCGGACACCAATGACCACTCTTGGGACAGCTCCCGCGTAACTTCTGTCCAAAACTGCTTGCGCTGGTCAGGCGAGTTGCTCTCTGATGCCTGAGATAGTTTCCGCTTGCGGGACCCGGAGCTAGAGGTCTGGCCACTGCCCGTCGAGGGTGTCGTCTAGGAGATTGCTTGTTGTAGAACCATTGTTGCTGGTGCACGCTGAAGAAAGAACGAGGTATAGAGAACACGACGCTGGATGGGGAGAATGGGGAGATGAAGAAGCAAAATATCAGCAACATCGGCGCCTGACGAGGACGTGAATTCATTTGATTACCTGTCCGTGCGCGCCTCTGCGCTCGGTCGCGTCAGTACGCCGAAATCAAACCTCAACTTCATGCAATCTCGGCTATTTCTTGCAATGAATTAATTAATGTTTCGCATTCGAAGCGATGACTGTCTTACCAAGACCCTGGCGTTACACAGATCGGACGCTGTCGCGCGTGCCTGACGCGTCCGCCGCGTTTTATTCACGCGTCAACAGTGTCAACAACGCGTCCCTCTCTCATCCATCCGCAATTCGCGATGCACTAAACGTCCACAGTGGCCCAGCTGATGCGGAATCCTGGAGAAAGCAGTTTTTCAAATCGTCTTGAGGGTTTTGCCAATACTGAGTGGCTGTTCGCGTCGTTGCAGATCAACCCCAATCCGACACTCCCGGCTGCAAGACCTGCACTTAAGTCTGATTCACACTGAAACACGATCGCGCTCGGACGGAGATTCGCACAGAAGACAACAATCATACAGCTAATTAGTGACCGCGCTCTCGTCTGGTTACAAATACAGCCATCTTTTCCCGCTGCTGATGCTGCTATTGCCCTTACGACTTGACAACCGAGAACTAAGTCGCCTGGCCAGCGAGACAGTTGCAGTGAGCTGAGAGGGGAGCCTGTGACTGGCTGAGATCCTCTTCAATCACAAGCAAGTATACATTCAGAATTCCTACAACCTGGTCACTAAGCTAACATTTATGTAGCCAGACAGAGTTCTCAATTGTGGGCAAGCGGGCAGCTTGGAACCCAGATTGAGTCCAAGTGGCCAGAGCCAAGCCGCTTGTACACTGCCCGTTCCAGCAGTTCGTCCTCTACTGGGGGCAAAGTGGAGAGTTACAAACTTACATCGTCGAGTACGCTGATCCGTACTCGACGATGTGCACGGGGGCATCTTCAATTCGAGTACGCTGATTCGCCTTGGAGCAAGGTAAGTCCAAGGATGGCGAAAGCCAAGTCACTTGGACACTACCAGTTCCGGGGACGCGTACTCGAATGTGGCCGAGGACATCCCGGATCCAGCTGACACAGGCGGTGAGAACCAAGCCGCTTGGTCCACAACTGGTTCCGGCGACATATTCTCATCTGGGGGCATGAGGGGAGTTCTGACGCACTGAAATCCTCTTTAATGAGCACGCAGCGGTTTCCGCACAGCGTACTCGAGTGTGAGCACTGGGAGGAGCCATCAAGCTCATAAGGAACGGTGTAGGTTTGGGAATTTGTTTTCCACTGGTTTTATTGCCCTGAGGATGTTTCCTACACCTTTGTCCAAATGGATGTTCCTTTTCTATGTGGTTGTGCATATCTTTATTTGCACAAATACTCGCATTTCGAGTACCTCGGTCTTTGACCGCGATTTTAATGTTTGAACTCATCATGCTCTGAGAGCATGATGGCAAGTGGTGGCATCTCTCGGGATGCTGCCACGCTGGGACCTAGCCCCGCGTCTATAGAAGCAGCAATGCTTCTGTGAGTGCAAGTCCCTCGTGGATTGGAAGCCCCTATGGGGTCAAAAGACTCCCAAACACTCTGCTTAATTTCGCATTTTTGCGGGTTTTGCGAGTTTTTGTTGGTTTTTTGCTAGGAGGAAACGCTGAACAGACTCGATCAAAACAGCCAACAGGGACTGCGATCGGTGTTTACTAATTGGAGGGCGTGCCTGTTCAAATCTAATGACTGTTACGTTAGCATCATTCTCCTCTTAGCCCGTTCCTCGAGATTTTCCACAGGGATCTCTATAGCGTGCTGGTCACGTCAGAGCAAAAAAAATTTGGCATTATGTACGACGACAAATTAATTGTATTAATAGCGTTATTTTTCTCAAATAGTTGTCAGTATTACTAATCCTCCATTGCTGCTCCCTAAATGTACTTGCTGGTGACATCGGAGGCAGCATACTGGATATCCGTAGCACTTATTGCAATTCTCTGGATTCATGTTTTAGTCAGCACCTCACCAAACACGTTATAGGAAAGACTACATGCGTAATTTGTACCAATTTTGACCCCAAATCATCGCAACTGAACTTAAAGCTTCTGTCACTATGCCCAAGCCCCGACTAAGCTCATGCCGAATGCGCCCAAGAACACCAAGCAACAAGCCATGCATCTCCGCCTACCTCGTAATACGTGCCAGCTCTGGGCGCTAAGAAAGTCTTCGGCTAAGAGGTCCACCAATGCTGTATAGATCAATAGGCCGGATGAGATTGCATTCATAATCCCAACCACTAATAATCCAGTTTCTGAATCCGGATCGTACAGTGAATGTGTCGCTAGCCCTATGGCTTGACCGATCGGTGTTCTGTAAAATGTTAATACGTGATCTTGTTCACAAATGAAGGCAGCTTACGTGCACCCATACGCCAGAGCCATCAGCCACGGCTTGACTGATCCATCGCTCCAAGACAGTGACGATATACGAGAGCCCAAAGCGAGTCCTTCAAACGTTTCTGCACTTAAGTTAGTGACTAGATGATGAGAGCCACGAAGGAACAAACACTTACGGTGAAAAGCAATAGCTATTAGAAGTACAATAAAGGCATCATCAACTTCGACGCTCAACGCCATACCGATGAATACACTATGAAACAAAATACTTAGTTCAAGGAGCAAGCATTGTAGAACCGCATTTTTCTGCTTTGACTTTCCACTGTGCACCGAGTCCTGTTCCGTCAATCCATCAACAATTTCTCCTAACGGTACGAAGTCCACAGGTATGTCCTTGCGGATAGTTTTATATGGCACGATCTCAGTCCGATCGATAGTGACATTTGCATCGATTAGGCGCTGCAGTTGCTGCCCAGTGCTGTTCACGCGCCTGCCGCAATTGGCTATATCTTCGCAGTCAGTTCTGATGTCCTTTTCAGGACCATGTTCCAGAGCAACATGAGGATCGAACGCAGGCGACAAAGAACACATGGTTCTGCCGTGGCTGAAGACCATTTCGATGACTGTGATCAGGAAGACTGCTGCAAGAGAAATGGCGCCGGCCATTGCCGGATACCGTTCGTTCCATAGAGACGGCAGACATGGGTCGGTAAGCGAAATGAAGGCGGTTGGTAGCAAATGGACGAATGCGGTCGCGATCAAAACGCCGGTGCCGAAGTGCCTGATGACAAACAAAAAGTTCGCGGGAATACACAGAGCCGGAAACTTGACAGCGACCAACGGGAAGGCACAGGCTAACGTGGACACGGTCAGAATTATTGCCAGAGCACCAACGTGGAAAGGTAGATCGTAAGACCGCGCCGCCATCAAGCCGCCACCGCAAGTCGACCGTCTGATGAGTGAAGTAATGGCTGATGAGTCACTCAGTTAGCACCCGATGAAAGTAAACTAATGGGACCACACTTACAAGACTCGCCTGTTATCGAAGCCATCGAGTGTGATGCCGAAGAAGCAGCAGAAGGCGTTTCAGGATTAGCAGATTCATGGTTGATCGTGGATCGACTTGAAATACAACAAGTTGTGCGGTCAATATGCCAAGCGTCACATCCTGGGCAGAATTGAAATTGCTTAAACCTCAGGGTTCGAACACCATCTGAAGCTGATGTCGATATAGGTGGTTTGACGAAGCGGTGTTCGCTTGAGTGTTTTGTACCGCCCGCGGAAGTTCTGTGTTTAAGGGGTCTGCACACTACACCCCAAATCAAAGACAATATTCGCAATCTATATTCGCCTCTCGTAACGGACACTTCCTTTTGTGCATGTCTCGATAACAGTATCGGACGAATATGTGGTCACTGTGGACAAGATACAATGCTATCCCGTTCAAGGGCCGTTTATGGATTGGCGTGTCGACAATGGCTGTGGCGTACGGCGGCATGCAATTGACTGATTACCTCTACGAACTCGAGCAGCAAAAAGAGCTCGAACACGGGCCAAGCCCCATGGCCGGGACCTCAGGGAAAGCAACGCCTACGAAGCTTACGGATGCATTCGTTGAAGGGTCAGCAGATTCCAAGTGATGTGCGTTCTACTATGAAAGAATTATAGGTCATCAAATGCTAACAAGTCTATGCAGATCTATACGAATTCATCGACGCTGGTCATTGCATACAAAGTTTCCACAGAAAATAAGCCAAGATTCCTTGTTCTCACATGTTCTGAACAACATTAAGATTGTGCAGTTCCAAGAGTGTATATAGTCATCGCATACAAATGTCATTTTTGGTTAAGGAAAGCAGACAAGAATCTCTGTTCGTCATTACCCTGAAATTGCAGTACCGTTGAAATTACCGGCATTAATTGCTGTCGCTGTTCCTTTCGCTCCAAGAAACCAAGTAGTACATTTTTGATATACGGAATGCTGAGGTTGTCGTTTTCTTCGTACGCGATATATGTTGATGATGGACTGGAGTTTCCAGGGCTAGTCAGTCTCGGAACTATGACGTCTTTGTTACTGGCAGCAGATAAGTTCGAAACTGATCGATTTGCGCGAGTCTGGATTCCTGGGTGCAAATCCATCGTAAACTTTGCCGCCTGCAGTGATTGTACTTCTTCAGAAAGAATGCGATTCGTTTTTTGCAGACGGTCAACTTTTCCTTGAGTGTCTTCGGCCAGTCGTTTCAGTTCTTGCCTATTCGCTTCAACTTCACGGAGTTGCACTTCCGTGGTTTCCTATATATTCATCAGATTAGAATTGATCTCAACGAATAAAAATTCGGGGACATGCCAGTACTGTTCGTAGTTCAGTAAGAACTTTTCTTGTCTCATCCATCTCTGAAGATGCAAGATTTGCTTTCTCATCTGCTCTTTCCCGTGCAGCCCGTAAGTCATTTAACTCTGCCGATAGTTTAGATCGCTCTTCATCCGCCATGCCAAGTTTCCGCTCTTGTTCCCGAACCTTGATCTTCAAATCCTCCATCTCATGACTCTTCCGTCTGGAAATAGTGATGACTTCTTTCTCCGCTCTGTCTCGTTCCTCCATGAGCACACTAACTTGCTCCTTCAGCTCGCGTACTGATGCCTCTTGTTTCGACTCCGCATCGCTCAACAGTCTGCGAATTGTTGTCGCCTCTCTTGCACGCTCAATTAGTAACCTATGTGACTCTGAAAGCTCCTCTTCCAGTGCATCATATCGGTCGCGGGATTCCTTGCTTTGCATCGCCATTTCGGACGCCTGCTCACGAAGACTCTCCATCATGGTTTTCGCACTTTCTCTTTCCGCTTTTGCAATCTGAACTTCCTCTTTTGCAGCCTCTAGCTGATTTTTCAGGCCTGAATTAGCAGAAGAGTATGTTTGCAGTCGTGATCGTAAGCTTTCCAGTTCCTGATTCATCGAAGCCTTTTCTCGAGACATTCGGTCGACGCCCTCGGAAACACCCTTTAGTTCCGCCTCCGTCCGTGTGAGTTGCTGGCTGAGTTGCGATACACGCTCATCAGCCTTCATCTTTCCAACCTGATACTCCCGCAATTGCGTTCGAATCTTCGTTAGATCGGCATCCCGTTCAGCCACAGCGGTACGATGTTTACTAACGTCTGCCTTTAATTGTCGCTCACTCTTTTCCACACGCTTGAGCTCCTCAAGCTTGGCCGTCAGAAGGCTACGTTCGTCACGCAATTGCACCACCTCTGTTCTCGCTGTCTGTAATTCCGACTGCAACTTCATCAATAAATCATTCTTTTCCGAAAGCTCCTTATAACGGGCTTGAGCGACCTGCTCGGTGGCCTTGACGTCTTGCTCAAGACTGGTGATTTTAGATTGCAGCTGTGCTGTAGCCTTGTCGTTTGCGTCGTTCGCTTGCTGAACTTGATTCTTCGCTTTCTCATTCTCAGCAAGTAATTCTTCGACGCGTTTGTTGACTTCTGAGTGATCTTGCAACAACTCATCCTGAGTCTTCAACATCTCCTCGATCTTTCTGACTGCCTCTTTATGAGAATTAGTGCTGATTTCATGGGCTCGCTCTAGATCGTCTTTCTGTCTGATAATATCCACGTGAGTAGCTTCCAGCTCAGCGAACTTGCTACCAATCTCTGAACTATTCGACATTTGTTCGCGTAAAATCTTAATCTCATCCTTTGCCTCGACAAGGTCCTGGCCCAGGTTTCGAACCACATCCCTTAAATTCTCAATCTCCTCCGAAGCGTGAGCTCGCTCGTTACGTAAATTGTCAGCTTGCGCCTCCAAATCCGAAATTTTAATTTCGTAGGCAGAGACATCAATCGAATGATCCGCAGATACAGGTTCAGAGAGCACAATATCCGGAAGAGTATCCGAGACTTTAGAGGATTGCTCATCCAACTGCAAAGTATTTCCACCCTTTCCTTTTTTCTTCTTCTTTTTCTTATTTCTTGACGAGCTGGGTGTATGTATTGCGCTTTGCTTTGAAGACTCGCCCTCCGCATCATTCACTTCGTTGTCATTCTCTTCGTCATGCATCACGGCATCATCGTTGGCAGCCACGGCATTCGCCTTGAGATCTTTGAGAGCCGTATTTTCAGATTCAAGTTCTGACAAGCGGTTCTCCGCGGCTGCGAGCTTCTGCTTTGCGTCGATATCAGCAAAAGCAACTTCTGATGACTTTATGACTTTGTCTTCCAGTTCTGATATTTGCGAATGAAGATTGCTGACCTCCGATTCCAGTTCTGCAATACGAGACTCCGCATCTTGTAACTTTCCCGTTGCCACTTCATCAGCAGTCATTGATGCGTTCTTCATCTTATCTTCCAGGTTAGACAGTTGCAATTCAAGTTCGGTGACTTTTTCTTCAGACACAGCCAACTGCGCTCTGGTGTTGTCAGTTGTGGCTTTTGCATCGTCGAGCGCAGCTGCATTAGTAACCGTCACATCTTTAAACAGAGCATCCCGGTTCTCGACCTCAGTCTTGAAAACCAAAATCTCTTGGTCCTTTTCAACTAATTTTGCCTTGATCTCGGCTATTATTTTCTCCGCTTCCTGGTTCTTTACTTCAGCCTCTTTGCATTTCCGGCCAAATTCGTCTTTCTCTTTCGTGACCCGCTTCATCTCCTCAACGAGCATGTCTTGCCTGAGCGTCAAATTTTGAAGGTATTCAACTAAAGCTTGGGGGTCCTCTATCGAGGAGCAAGGAGTGTGTTCGCGGAGGACATTCTCGAAAGCGTCAATTAACGAAGACCGAGCTCTTTCAGCCTCGTAAGCTCTATGTAGTTCTAATGCTAGGTTAGCCACTTCCTCCAATAATTATTGAAATATTAATGGCGCACCTGGATACCTCGCCTCATACTTTGCGAGCTTCCGCAGCTTTGCCCTAATCTCAGGCGGATATTCCATGGTAGCTGCAGGTGTCGAAGACCGACTAGGTGGTTGGCTCTGTAGTTGCAATCCAGATACGCTCAGTGCCTGTCCAGTATGGTTTCGCTCAGGATTGGTAGTATCCTCGGCCAATGGATGATCGGCGCTGCTATTGTCATACTCCTCTGTATGGGAACTTGGATTCCCGGGTTCACCGCCTGACACCTGTTGCAACGCTCTCCGAGCAGGTGTCGCGCTGAGGGCAGACCCAACACTTCCGTTCCCAGGTCCAGGAGATTGCGTACTTGTGCGATTAACAGACGACGCAGCGACGGATTGTGCTCTTGCTTGTTCAATATCCTCTGCGATCGCTTTCCCTATCTGTGAGATCCGAGACATCATTTTGCGAGCTAACCTGTAGTTGGTTGCATAGTCCCTATCAAGTGTACTAAATCGAATGCACAGTAATTTTGGCCAAATAGGGTCAAACTAAAGCCGTGTGGTGAAGTAAAAGAATTTTGGGTCTCGATGTAATTGGCATACACGTTGCACCGCTGACGCCGCAGAGATAAGTCTGCGCGGCCTCTGCGGCGTCGGCGTTGCAGTTCAGAACTAGTTGAAGGATGCCTCCCATTCAACTACGCCATAACCCGAGAAATCAGTTCAACTATTGTTTTGGCACTCTCGGTCTCATTGCAATGTTTTGTTCCGTCTATAAGGGACGTGTATTACTACAGAATAGCAGGATAAGCCTGACCTAGGAGGTTGTGGTTACACAGGCACCGCACCGCCAATTAGGCGAGGAGTTAATATGTAGAGTAATCCAATACAATTATTTCTGCGAACTGTCCAGAGCGCACGCTATCGAATAAATACACTTTTGCTCAATCACAACCAAAATAACAAGCCCAATCACGTCTTGTACAAGTCCTTTATCCAATCGATTCACTAATATTATCTCGACATATCCGATTCACAAATGTACGCAATCGATGCTTCTATCACCCATTGGCATAACAACTTAGTAAGCGTGACCGAAGTAAACCGCGACGAGTCCCATCGCCAAACTGAGATATCCGCTGCCAGCAGAGATGGGCTTAAGAGAGATGCTATCAGCACCCGACGTCGGGGTACTGGTAGGGCTAGTCGTCGTGGCAGAACTGGAGGTGCTCGTTGAGGTTACGCTAGAGGTGAGGGACGAACTCGTCTCAGATGTGCTGGTAGCCGACCCCGTTATCGAGCTAGTTGTACCCAATGCCGTCTCGGAAGCACTAACGGCAGACCCGCTAGTAATGCTGCTCATCTCGGTGTAAAGTGGGCTCGTTCCAGGCGAATATTGGCCTGTAACAGCGACGATGAGCGCGAGGAGAACGAGAACAACAGATCGCATTATGTTTAATGGCTTCACTTTGGAGTGTATGGCAGATTGCAAATCGTGTAACTGAAGCGTGTGATATAAAAGATAACGATTGTACGAGGCGCGGGAACTTTGGATGCTTAAGTACCCATGAGAAGCCGGTGGGGATCGACATATTTTGACTCAATGCGTCGTCTCGCGCACCGGCGGCTAGTTCAGCCGAGAGGAAATACGCACGGGGCTAAGGTCAAGCGGGAATAAGTGGTGGGCTGAGGGGAAATGTGTTTTGTGCAAACGCGGATGATTGTCAACGATTCTTCTTTAGCAAGATCTACAATGTGCGGCGCGAATGATGATGATGCCATGGCTTCCCCTTCCGGTGCTTACATCGCAACTTACGTCGTGTTCTCCGCCTCTTGAGCGCTTGCATCGCGGTTGTAGATATTTTTAGAGTTATTATTTGTTAGTCGCAATTTTGTCGTGTACGCGGTGGGCAGGTCATTGGTGAAAGGTGATCACCAATCACATCAGGCGAATTGGACTTATGCTCTATATTTGGTGCCCACGCGAACCATGCCGTGACAGTGTTCGCGTGATGTCGGTACGATGACTCATGTTCAATGGCGTATGTTTATTTTGGACAGGGATCGTCGAGATTTATACCGCGGCGAGAGCCATGTTGCCTGGGGGTGACAGTTTGTTTCGCAATGTACGATGTGATGATATATATCGTTGGTTTTATGGAAATTACGCCACTCGATATGTCGACATCGACCGGTCACCAGTAATAAAAGTACCAATCAGTCTGCGGCCAAAACTCCATCGTCGCGTCGCTTACGCGTTATATGTGTTGCCTATATCATTTAGCCCAAGATCGCATCTGCTTCCCGAGGTTTGTGCCCGCACACATAAACACAATTGAGTCTCGCCTGCGAATTGGATGTGGCAATCTGCCCCGCCAGATAAAGTCTAACCAGAAATTGCGTGACGAGCTGGCTCGACGATTCTTGCTGGATTGAGATATTAAACTGACGCGTCACTCTGCGCGTGTCGAAAAGCATCACGATGCTGACGATTGCAGCGGGTTTCGTTCTCATGCCGCTTGGTGTACCTCCCTGACATGGTACGATGGTTAGTCCGCACATTTGTAGGACCAAGGGATAAGTTTACGATCAGTGGTATATCCAATTGGCGCCTGGATTTGGTAATGGCTCAACGACGCGTCGTACGCCGGGCGGCGCTTCTGACGCGTCTAAAATCGTATCCCCTGGACACCTACCTGCATTTGCATGAACAGTTCGAGACGATCGAGT
The DNA here is from genome assembly GCF_038497915.1 of Lipomyces doorenjongii. Classification (NCBI taxonomy): domain Eukaryota; kingdom Fungi; phylum Ascomycota; class Lipomycetes; order Lipomycetales; family Lipomycetaceae; genus Lipomyces; species Lipomyces doorenjongii. The sequence continues at coordinate 39,606 of NW_027118113.1, read as the reverse complement.
GGGACAAATTGTCTGACACCGTATGCCTGCCCATGGGATTTATTCTGGATGGCCTACTCGTGTTTTGTAGGCTAGTTATTGCGACCGTCGCGGTTAAGCAGGATGAGCGTAGTGAGATATTTTGGGACTCGAGCAAATTGCGAAATAGTCCTATAGCTGGCGATGTTCTTCAGGGTAGAGGTGCAAAGCGTGGGTTTAGAGGATGGCTAATTGGAGTAGTAAGTATCAGAATGTTATAAGAGTTCTGACCATCGCTAACACTTATTAGCTATCAGTAATATCAGTTGCCATTTTGGTATTAAGCTTCATCAATGCTTACTGGGTATTCACACGCCGGCGGACGTACACCTTCTTCGGCCGTGATCCGCAAGATAGAAAATTAGCTGGCAACTCTTCAGCAACCAAAACGCAGCTAGATACTGACAATGACGCACGTACCCCATCATCGTCTCCATGGCAAAAGATTATTTACAAGATCACCCACGCCGAGTCCTCTCCTACTGCAAATCCAGACAAGGAAATTTGGGAACTTCAAATGTGGAATCCGCAGCTGTTTAATTTGCATCTCTTTACATCGTTTTCACCGTTGCACACTCTGGTCTTGTTCAATACATCGTACAGCACGCTTATACGCAACATTACCGTCTGCTTATTGATTTCCGGCCAGACATACCTTCTCACAACGAATTTTCTGCAGCAAATAACCGACAAGTCCCTAGTGTTTGGAGAAATGTTTGAGGAGTACGAAAAGAAAGTTGTCAGGCCAAAGATGAGCGTGGTTCGACGCGATGTGGCTGTTGGAGCCGATGGTTCAGTGGAATATTACTCGCCTACCTTGGAACGACAATTTGTTACACGAGATATTCGGCCTCGGTCGTCTGCTTCGTTATTCGGAAGTGTGGCCAACAGTCCGCAGAGCTCCTCGTCTAGTCCATATAGGCGCTCGGCCATGAACAGTCGTCCAAGGCAGTCCTTTGTCTCAGGGGACAGACCATTCTACGGAACATACGGTGGAAGTCCACTGAAATTTCAAGCGGCTGGTCACAGTGACGATGTGAGTAGAAATTCCGCTTCTGTGGACAGTGCTAGTGCAACAACAGCATACGCGCCTTCTCGGTTATCCAGAGCTTCGCCAGCTCAATCAAGGAGGATATAAGTAGATTGGCCACAAGCAGAGAATAACAATCTTGGAAAATTTACGTGACTTAAGGTATTTATAACAAGCCGACTTCCGTGTAGTGTAAAATTATAATTATCCTTTCTACAATCCGTGCAATGCCATTTCCATTTTTACTCGATATTTACAATCGATGATCAATACATACTAACACATGGGCTTCATTATAGATATTACTTAGGCCGTAGTAGGCTGCGTCTCACTGCCTTCGAGTCGCTCCACGACAACTTTCATCTCATCATCACTGTATATTCTAAAATTCTGCTCCTTAGTAACGCTGGCAAGCTGAACATTCTTGGCATCCAATTTCTCTTCCATGACCTGCTTTAAGGTCTTCAGAACAAGCTGTTCGGCTTCAGCCAATGTGAGTGACTGTATTCTATTAGTACATGATCAATTAATGCAATTTCAAGTACACATACGCTGTGATATTCATTCTGTAACTCTGCCTGCGCACCTTCACTACCACTTCCTATAGCCTTCGCATCATATCTGTAGAACGTCCCGGACGGATCAGCGTGATATAATTGCGGCCCGTTTTCATCAATACCTGCTATCAAAAGTGCGACACCGAATGGTCGAGACATGACTCGCTCCTCTCCATCAGCACCTTCTCCGAAACGTAGGGCGAGGTCACAAACTGCCTGTGTTACTGATTCCACCTTGATAGGCTCGTCGAAGTGTAAAGCGTGATTCTACTAATGTCAGTAGTTTTCAACTGTACGTTTCCTAAATCTCACGCACTTGTGTTTCGACTCGAGCATGATCAATCATTGTCCGAGCGTCAGCAGTAAGTCCACTCATTGCCGCACCGAGATGACTATCTATTTCGACAATCTTTTCAATAGAGGATGATTCCAGGAGGACCGACGTCGCACGCTTCTCGACGCCGAGAATGACACCTTCAGAAGTTGCAACTCCGATGGCAGTTGATCCAAGCTAGTCAATTGCTATTAGCATACACTCTGTACGAACCAGTCTCTCTCGATTCGATTCTAGTACCGAAGCTTTATAATCGAACGAAATGAAAAATTATCGAATCAGAAGATACAACATACCTTGATTGCCTCAATAGCGTATTCGACTTGGAAGAGTCGTCCCTCGGGTGAGAATGTGCTCACGCCCCGATCATACTCACTACGAGTCAAAAACATCTTTAATATTTCTATAATACGTGTAATTGCAAGATAAACAGAATAAATGTAGAAGACTTGATGCTGAATTTCTAATTCGATGATTCGAATGTATTCGAAGATCTCTGAGTTAGGTAGCGCCGTGCAAGAACGTGATGACAAGTACGCTGACAGGCAGACGCCGCGTGCTGCGCGTTACGCAGTTTGTTTACGCGCGAACGTCACACGCGAACCCTTTCTGCTAAAGCTATTGTCGTGGATGGAAACACCCGAATTACTGCACGCAACTTGTAGTTCTTACGTGTCATTATCGGTGTAGATGTAATGACCAGCCAGGCTACAGAAAATGGCACGCAACGGCGGTCGGTGCCGTCGAGAGAAGTCTTGTCGCAGACAGATCGCGCTGTCAATGCAATATCTCAGCACCATCATCGGTCGAGATCGGTCAAATCAACGGCACTGGATCAACAAATCAGAGCTTCAGAGGGGGAGAAAATGGTTATATTTGGTCGATCAATTCTGAGGCGAGACACATATCTGACTTCTAATAGAGCCGGGCAAGCTCAACGCGACATCGAGAGAGATCCCCTTTACGAGCACAGTCAGAGAAACAGCAAGGGGAAAATGCCAGGGCCGCTAGCGCAGAAAGCAGTAGTACGACAAGCGCGATATATCAACAGCCAAAGATGCGTACGTTTGAATTTCTAATATGTAATTGGATATATGGGTATACGCTAATGAGGAGAAAGTCTCGAATCCTGAGGTGACGCTTCTCTCAACTGCGCTGTCGCCTCTCGCTTTGAGAGTGAGTTCGCCGCCGCTATCGTACCAAGTGCAAGGGTCAAAAAAACCCATGTCCTTAGACCGAATGGGACTAGATGTCCAGCATGCAGTTATTATGGAGGATCTTCTCTACGTGCTTTTGGTACGGAATACGGTGGGTGAGTCTGAGATTATGCTAACAACCACTCAGGGTTCCGAAGGTCAATATATACGCTTTCACGAACGCTACAATCCTTCCGCCGAAGCCGATAGGTTGTCCGGACCTGAATTTCGGCTAGCAAAGGGTCTCGATCCCAGTCTTCGTGATCTAACCAAAAACCTGCTTAAATTGGCAACTTACCGCTCGAGCGTCGAAGCATTTATCGAAATACAGAGCAAAACTGAATATGGGGTTGTCAACCATGCGCTATGTGCTGCGATTCGACATATCATGAAAGAATATCTTGCACTGATGTCTGACATGGAGTATAAAATGCTTACGTCGCCGTCGTTTACTTTGAACACGTTCCACATTGAGACTATGGATATGGCGAGGAAGTTAACTGAGCTAAATTATATTGTGCAACAGATAAGTCGTAAAGAGGAATCGGTTGCTGAATACACGGATGAATTGGGTACCGACTTTGACAAAATCATGGAAACGCTGAAGGCGAACGATGGCAATCTCAACGCTCTCAATAATATTGGGATTTCAAAGACTACGTCGATGATTACTAAGGGCGGCGATGTCATAAAGCTGCTTACCGATAGGCTCTATTCGGTATCAGGGGATCCGGCTTCCCGTGAACTTCTAACTTATCTTGTGAGGGAGGCCTCGCGACCATATATGAAGATGCTGAACATGTGGCTACATCGTGGAATAATAGCGGATCCCTTTAACGAATTTTTAATCAAAGAGCAAAAGAGTATCCGAAGGGAGCGACTTGACGAGGACTACACAGATGAATATTGGGATAAGCGGTACACATTACGGAAAGACGACCTTCCACCGCAAATAGGAGACTCTAGGACGTGTGACAAGATTCTATTAGCTGGAAAGTTCTTGAATGTAGTTCGCGAATGCGGTGGCGTCGACGTCAGCAACGAAATAAAGGATGCGCCAGAGACGATTGACGATCCTAGACTACTATCCAATATCAATGCAGCATATGCTCATGCAAACGGATATCTTCTTTCTCTACTTATCAACACTCATAAGTTATCAGAGCGTCTGACTTCATTGAAGCACTACTTTTTTTTGGATCAGGCTGACTTCTTCACTAATTTTATGGATGTCGCATTCCATGAGTTGCGGAAGGCTGCGAAGAATGTGTCGACGTCGAAATTGCAGTCTCTACTGGACCTGGCTCTGAGACAGCCAGGTAGTATCACTGCAACCGATCCTTTTAAGGAGGATATTTCGGTTCATATGAACGAAGTGGGTCTTACTGAATGGCTAATGCGAATCGTTAGTGTGAGTGGACTGGATCCTAGAGATATCGCGGCGATGCAACTTTCAACAACGACTCCAGCAACTGATAAATCGTCGGAGCGAGATGATAAGAAAGGCATTACCGGAATTCAGGCGTTGCAGTTTGATTTCAAGATACCATTTCCGCTTTCGCTGGTGATTTCTAGAAAGACCATCCTCCGATATCAACTTTTGTTCCGGCATCTTGTGGCGCTGAAACACATCGAGCAGCTCCTTGGGGTCGCATGGTTGGACCAGGCAAAGACTGCCGGTTGGGCTCGGCGCAGTAGGAGTGTCCATTTACAAAAGTGGAAATCGAAAGTGTGGAACTTGCGAGCCAAGATGCTGGTATTCATTCAGCAGGTGTTATACTTCTCCACGACTGAAGTGGTAGAACCAAATTGGTCTTCGCTGATGGCTGGAATATCGGATGTTAACACTGTAGATGCACTGATGCAGAATCACGTCGATTTCTTGGACACGTGCTTAAAGGAGTGCATGCTTACAAATTCGAAGCTTTTACGGGTATGGTTTGTTGTTCTTTTTGTCATTATTCTCTCGGCAACGACTGAGTGATCTGTAGGTCATGGCGAAGCTTATGTCTGCATGCAAACTATTCGCAACATACACCACGCAGCTGTCCAAGACGCTTCCTGGTATTGACAGTGAGCCAGCGGATGCGGATTCTGGCGCGGTGGATAAGGTTACCAAGTTGGAGAGCATATTATTACAATACGAGCAGAATTTTGACCATCACTTGAAAATTTTGATGGATGCGCTCAACTATTACGCCGCTACAGAAACTGTTGTGCTGCTTAGTTTATGTGCCCGTCTAGAAGTTTGTATGATATCTGAAACACGAAATGGGCTGTAAAATCACAACCTGGAAGGTGTATTAATATGATGTGAGTATGGGTTATTGTATCGGATTTGCATTACGTCATTATATATGTACACTAGACTCAATTAAAATAACCTCTTGAAATGCCAACCCATACCCAGAACGTTAGACAAACAGTCAACCGTCAGTCATGCACATAACCATACGCCGAATTCAGTTACCAGAAATCCATATTATGCAATCGTCCTAACCAAACACTTTCTCTATAGTAGCTGGCTTAAGCACTATCCGCTTAGTCAAAATCTCATGGCGCTGGCCAGGCAGTGAGAGACGTGATAGTTGCGGGTTCCTGCCCATCCAGTAACGTTCCAGGATATCGATTGCGGCAAGAGCTTCAATCTCGGTCACAGCAGTATAGACATTGTACGATGTAGTTGTATTCAGTGTAAGATCCCGAGAAACGTTAGCTCCCGATGCATCCTGCTCTGCAGATGCTAATAAGAGCGCGCTGTCTACTCCATCTCGCTGATCCAAAGACTGGGACCGGAATAACTGTGCAGTGTCAGAGTATGGACTCGTCTTCTGAGCCTGCTCGTTCGACGAAGACGATCTATTGCGACCACCTAGCTTCTCAGCTTCTTCGTGTATTTCCTCGACAATTTCTTCGATTGACGGCACTGAAAATATATCTTCGCCAGTCCCGTTAAGCATATGTTGCACGGCATCGTCGTAATTCATACTAGTGTGTTGTGGGGAATTGGACCGACGCCGTGGGTTGACTTGATACAGATCATTTGGCGTGACACCGTACGATGGATCAAAGTGAGGTTGCTGTTGCTGCCGCTTCTGGTGTTGTTGCTGGAGCGATGGGTTCGCTTGCGCAACGACGGATAGTGAATCATGACCACCCAAAGGCCGCAGCTGATGTCGAAACGAGGGTGTTGCTAGGCTGCTGGAGTCACTAGCGGCATCGTCTGCAAGAAGCTGGCAATTGAGGAAACAATCGATAATTGAGTCCCTAGTCACGTCTTCCGTCCATGCTTGAACTAATACGTTCATGGCCTCCAGTATGCTGAGAAACATCCGGTTGTCTCCTTGTTCAATTCTCGCAAGCATGATCTCAGTGAATCGTCGTCTGTAGAATGCTTTCAGCATCCGAGTAATTCCCGAATCGCAAGGATGCGTGCCAACTGTCGTCGTACTCGGTGGTAGAATCAGGAGTTCTGTATTCAATAGCCGTCCATCAAACGCGAGATGCGCATCACTGTAGTCTACTAGCAACAGTACGCGACGCCCAGCCATATGGTTGTCGAACCACAGTAGATAATTCTTAAACAAGGTAGCGCTCATTTTCGTGTTCGGATCAGAGGCATATGATATTCCGAGACCGGACATTTCGACATTAATAAAGCATCTGGGATTCGCCCATTTGCTTATTACCCAGCATGGCATTTTTTCGCTGCCATCGGCGTTGGTACAAACAGCCACTGTAAATTTTTCCTTCAGAATTCCACGATAGGCACCAGGTTGCTTTTCTTGCTCTTCGACCGCATTTGGACCGAATCGAGTAGTGAGCAGCCCATTGCCAATAGTTTGGTAGAACAAGCCTGTCTCGTCCATACAAAACACATCTTTGGGAGCGTACTGCGATATTCTCGAGCGAATGGCGGGTAGTTGCTCCTGTAACGAACGAAGACGAGAGACCGGACTTTCTGAACTCGTAAATCGATCGCTTTTAATATTATGACGTGACTTGAACCGCGCCAGCCAGCCGTCTGAGAAGTGGAATGCATTTTCACCGGCATGTGGGTAGAGAGTCTACATTGATTAGATTGTAGTCAGGTCTCAGGCAATGGACCAACTATACCTTTAGAAAGTATAATCCTTGTTGCTTAAGGATGTTACCATCTATTGGGACGAGGCCCTTGTATTCAGTGTACCATTTCGACAGAGCATCTTCCATCAGCGGAAACGTGACCTTCTTGAGTCTCTTGAGATTCGGATCACGATCGCTGGATTCTAGAATATCGCTCTTGCGTTTCAAGCATCTTGAAATCGCAGCCTGCGATGGCGCAACATTGAACTGTCCTCGAAACCACTCGATGAGCTGTCGTTGGTTCGCCCCGGGATGCTCATCCGCATATAAACACAAGCGCCGACGCTGCTCGTTTGTCATAGAAAAGTTGACTTTATCTGGCCTATTGTTTGGTTGGTTGGATGTTCGCAGAATGGATATTTGACGCGGAGATGTGCCTGTCGCGATCGGCATACGCAGTGTCTGCGGCACTATCGTCGGAACTTGCTCCATTACCGCACTCTAGTTGTCCGGAAGGCGCAAGAACGACGGGTGGTTGATCTAGCTATGTGTTCATGGCGCAGTATTAGCCTTAAATCCCATGATGACATATAGTAGATTAAGGTTTTCGATTGGGTTAGGGTGAAGGCACTGCTTCCTATTGATGGCGTTGGCATGCCGCACCGGCTTAACAAATTTTCATCGCGGTTTCAACCTACAGTCAGGTTTATCACGACATCACCACAATGCCGGATCTTGCATCGTAGGTGGATTTCGTTTGACGGAATTGATGAAGTATCTGACAAATGTCTACCAGGAAACCATCTACCACTAACTGGGCGGACGACGACGACGATAGCGGGTTTCCCGCGCCTCTTGTCACGAACAACCCAGACGGCACCAAAACCGTGATTACATATCGTGTTAACCCGGAGACTGGCAAGAAGGTGAAAGCTATTCAGAAGATTAAGACGACTGTTGTCAAGGAGCGCGTTAATCCGGCTGTTGCGGAGCGCAAGCGATGGTCGAAGTTCGGTCTCGAGCGTGGATCGCGAGCTGGTCCAGATGTCAAGACGACTAGTGTGGGAGAGAACACACCACTGAAACTCATCGTTGGCTGGAAGGTGTGTATTGTAGTCCCGAACGGTTGGGTGAGTGATGGAATCTAATTGATCTGTAGGAGTCAAAGGAAGAGAAGGTGGAAGTCAGCAAGGCCGAAGCCGTCAAGGTGAAGGCGATCACCTGCCGGACGTGCGGCGGCGAGCACTTCACAAGCAGATGTCCTTACAAAGATCGTCTACCTACTGCGGATATTGCGGCGGAATCAAACGTTTCTACTCCGCGGACGGCAACTCCAGAACCATCGGCTGCCCCAGCAGCTTCAGCCGGTCCTACCAAGTCGGCATACGTACCACCACATCTCCGCCGTACTGGTGCTTCTGGTCGTGGTGATGGCGAGAAGATGTCTAGTTACAGAGACCGGGACGACAGTGCTACCCTTCGTGTTTCGAACATAGGCGAAGACGTCACTGAGGATGATCTCGGCCGTTTGTTTGAACGATTCGGTCGTATCCAGAGGTTGTACTTGGCGAAGGAGAGAGAGACGAACCGGTCGAAGGGTTATGCGTTTATCAGCTACTATGATGTCAATAGCGCTACGAGGGCGTGTGAACGGATGAACGGTCGTGGTTTCGAGAACTTGATTTTGCGCGTGGAGTTCTCTAAGAAGTCGTAAATGAGGTATACAACACAAAAAATATTATTCTACAGTTGAAGGTTTTCGGTAGTTTGCGTTTATTAGTGTTGCTTGCGTTATGATTCTCCGGTTTTTTATTGATAGGGTAAAAATACATAATTAGGTACACAATAAAGCTGCAGTCGTGGCGAGATATCGTACAACTTCTGTTATATTGTTCGTCTAAACGCAACACTGGAAATACTTTGACCCTTGACGCCACCGAATTCGTAGACAGGATATTTTATCGATTTCCACTGTTGTAATCCTATTTCTCGGTTAACAGATGTAGACTATAACAAGTAAAAAGGCATACCTTCAATGCTGAATAATTTTACCAATTCTTCTTCTGTGAAATTACAACTCGTGATCAATATTATGCCACCGACGCGGACAAGAGTATCTCGTACAACTGTGGGAAAAAGATTCACACCGCTCAAGCCATTTCTAATAATGTCGCCGCTGAGAGCGATTGCGTCTAGCGTGCCTTTATCCAGCACGAGATCCCATGCTTCGTTTGTCTTGCCGTCAGGAAAATTCAAAAAGTCGACATGTTCGAACGTGATATTGTTGTCCGGGTCTTCGAGTTGCTTCTCGTCCTTCTTTTTGGCCAGTAGGTGTCTGGCAAAAGCGACAGATGTCTCTGAATAGTCGACGCCGCATAATTTGCCCATAAACCCGCCCTCAGATCTTAGCCTAAAGAGTAGATGTCCGTTGCCGGTGCCGAGATCAATCGCTGATGTCGAGGTTGGGGAGAACGGGAATTCGTCGTTGAGGTTGTCGTCAGAAGATGCAGTATGGTTGATAAGGAAGTCGATGATCTTGTCCTCGGCGTCGACATCCGCGAACCAGACTTCTCCCTCGTCATCCGAGTTTTCAGCGAAATTTTGCTGCTCAAGAGCATAGAATTGATCCCAGCTGTAAGAAAAGTTGACGTGTAAGTGTGACGAGCGAATGTGCAGCTTGCATTACGATATTACTTACTATTCTTTGGTGCCCAGCTCTGATGGATTTAGTTTCTCGACCTGCTCGGCCATCGCGAGTGTCGGTCCTCAATACTATTGTGTGATCGAAGCGAAGCCTAAAGATTTTCAGATTACACAAGCGGCCGGGACTTCTTAGCGCACGGCAGTTTCAGGGGTCAGATACGCCTCAAACATAATTAAGATACAAAGTACAGTTGACATCGAACTGCAAGCTAGATAACCCTTCTGTTACGGAACTTTTAAGGAACTTGGTGGCAAAGTATCTCTGTCATGCATCGGTATCATCGTTACAGACTAGAGCATAATTAAGTACGTTATCACTGGAGGCATACAAATGCTACACAGATAACGGTTGACTCGCTAGGTGATGGTTGCTCATGTGCTAGTTACGACAAGTGCAATCTCACCCATTGCAGTTGCCGGATTCCTCGCTGCTGAATGGAAAGTCACCAGCTCAGCTTGAAATGTCTCAGCGATTGCCTTCAATAGATAACGCAGCTGGTAAATTTGTCACTGTCAACAAAAGTACAGTATGCCGTGCCTGCTGGAAAGTGCGCTAGCTAGTGGGCCGGGCAATGCAATCAACCCGGCTGCAGAACAGCCACCGCGTCAGGTTACTATACTATTGACACTCGTCGACGTCTGGCGCTCAACTGGGATGTGTCAAGCGTGGACCAAGGCCGTTCGAAATTGTCCGGCTGCATACATAATTATCTCATTTTGCAGCAACAAGCTTTCGCCAATGCGGTGCACACCAGACTCAACGGTCTCCTACAGGGTTGTTCCGCGAAAGAGGCAGGAGCTACTCTACTGCCGTTCATAGCATTCGACTTATGCCATCTCCCTTTACGCTTACGATGTATATCGGCTAAGGCCGGGGTGGCCGTTTTATTCTTGCGCAGGCAACTGACAGCCGCATTCTCGAATAAAAGGGTCCGGGTAATAAAAACTGACTACTGGACCGTGGGCGTTAACGCCGTGCCGACCACGGACCCGTGGCGGGAGGAAATTTCAGGGTCTGTCCTCGATATGGACCTTGATATCAAGCACTTTTTGCGCCACATATACAATTGACTAGGGGGCGCGCGCATGGAAAGAAAATGGATTGACTGGCTCTGTATCTACTCATTGACGGTAGACTTAGCAGTGGGATAATATTAACTCCGAGCAGGAGTCTACATCTTTTAATACGTTCTGTTACAGAAACATGATTATGGCCTGATTGCTGACTTTCTGCTACCACCGGAGATACCTAGCGCAGGATATACCGGCATTGCTATCGATCGCACTCATCTTCATGGCTACATTGCCAGAAGGCACGCTAGCCCCGGGGCTCGTCCGACAGGATTCAAGATAAGCACATTTCATATTAGCTCGCCGACATGGCTTGAGTTTTGTCAGATATAAACACACTCGCGTGCTGCCAATTGCGAGTCTACTGCCTGTGACATTCCGCCCCATCCGACCCTGCAGTAGTGAGGCGTGTGACAGTATCATCTTGCTACGCTGCAATTGAAGGCATGCTAGGTCTATGTGAAAGAATGTCCACAATACTAACTATATCACAGTATCCCTCGAGATGTTGGAGCAATTGTCGAGTCACTCCTCCGAGGCCTCGGTCTCCGAGAATGAGAAGAAAACGGTTGTCCCGGAGGTTGTGGAAATTACTTCCGAGATGCGGAATAATCTCCTCGAACGACTGAATGAGAAATCTAGCCGCGACAAATTGAATGCCACCAGGCGCGACATTGACTTCATCATGGACAAGTTTGTGACCATGTCAGAAGAACAAGCCCTCAACATTTTGAACAAAGCAATTGATTATCACGACGACGATTTTAACTTTCCAGTCACGACTTATGGACAAAATAAAGCTTCTTGTTCTAGGCCCGGACGTGTACGGTACAGATGCCGACACTTATGAATTTGACCTGAAAGTGGAAGCTAGTTTGATAGGCTACTATTCACTGGTCTGTTACGGATCCCTACGATGAAGATGTACCAGTCGAAACTATTCGTGTTTACTTTCTTGCAATCCTCTGGACCTTCATCGGGGCTGGAATTCGCCAATTTTTTAGTCCTCGCCAGCCTGCGATTTCCCTGAGCTCTACTGTCATCCAGTTGTTCCTCTATCCTTGAGGTCGTCTCTTGGAACAACTTCCGGACTGGGGCTTCACCTTTCGAGGCAAGCGTCACTCCATCAATCCTGGTCCATGGACTTTTAAGGAGCAGATGTTGACCACTGTAATGCTTAACGTTGCTGTCGGAGGTGCCTATGTCTCTTTGTACAGCATCATTGTCCAAAAGCTTCCAATGTTTTATGGAAATACCTGGGCTACTCCCGGATACCAGTTCCTCCTCATCTTCTCAACGCAGTTCCTTGGTTTCGGATTTGCTGGCGTTCTTCGTCGATGGGTTATATATCCCGTAAAAGGTAACAGATGCTATAGGGGCTATTTATTGGTAAGTAAGAGCGAAAGTACTAATTTATAACAGCGGTGTGGCCTTCGGTCTTGCCTTCTATCGCTTTGAGTCGCGCACTTCTGAAGCCAGACAAGAGGGAAAACATTCATGGATGGACTATTTCTCGATATTGGTTCTTCTTGACCTGCTGTGCGGCATCCTTCCTCTACTTTTGGTTTCCAGATTATTTATTCCAGGGGCTAAGCACATTCAATTGGCTGAGTTGGATTGCGCCCCAAGAAATATCTTCCGAAGTACTTCCGTTTTGTCAATCCGGTCTTGATCATTGGCGGCATGTCCGCCTGGTCACCATACAATCTTTCGTATCACACACCTGGCCTTTACTTGTCGATTATTTTCATGTACTTCATTAGACGCCGATATCTCGGCTGGTGGGAAAAGTACAACTACGTTTTGTCGTCCGCCATGGATGCCGCGTTGCTTTCTCTGCGATTATTATCTTCTTCGCAGTAGATTATCATCCCAAGAAGTTAAGCTGGTGGGGTAATACTGTGTCGTATGCCGGCATCGACGGCGGTGTGGGACAGCAGGTTTTGTTCGAAGTGCCTGAGGTTGGATACTTCGGACCCAAACCGGGAGAGTATCCTTGATTATAGAACTTTTAGCCTTGGTCAAGAAATTATAACTACTGCTGCTATTGATTTCTTTTAGTTGATGCAAATAATTAGACGCCATTGTAATAGACATATTCAGTCATTGAAATGTATCCCGAGCCCACGTCATAGGCGCTTTAGTTGCAGGAGAAAGAGCACGTCCGACATTGAGGGTTTGTATTATAGCAGAAACTCTTCTTAGCCGATGGACTGAAATAAGTCCTGGCATATACTGGTTTGCAGGCCACGGTATCGGCGCCCGTTGAATTCGTGCCTCTATATACTGACTAATGGTCTATATTGTCTCTGAAATCACACCACAGCCAGCTTAGTGACATCCCAAAATGCTGAAAAATTATTGTATCTCAGGTATGCAAGCTAACTGCCAGCTTTCACTCTTATTCGCGATCAATCTCTCGATATGTACTTGCCATTCAACTATCAGGACGCGTGGTCACACCCTCGATAGCAGCGCCGTGGGGCAGTTCTTTGGCCTAATAGTTCTATCACACTAACCAGAGAACTTATGGCCTGCACACCGACGGCCTATTCTCGATAACGTGTAGTACGTACATAGCACCTTCAGCCTTTGCTCACCGACTTTAACTGACTCCTGCCCAGGTCCTCGTTATCAAAGTATGCTGTATTCTCCAGTTGTGCCCAGTCGCTTGACATCATATAGCCAGATATCAGTACCAGAGACAATGTCCAGCTTGAGCTTTGCGAGGCGTTGGGCCATTTGCAGCAACTCCTTCGATCAGTAGTGGCCAAAATGGCCAAATAAAGGTTGATTGACTGTATAGCGATTGGTCTCGCCAACCAAAGTAACCACACATTCCTCAACTAGCACCGGCCCTCTGAGCCAGTCCAACAGTTTATGAACACACAGGATGTCCTTTAAACGTCAAGCTATAGTCCCAAACAAGTGTCCACAATGAACTTTTCTTAACTCCGCCATCTAACTTCTGCTTCATCTCTCTGCCCCATCCATGCCGGCTCCGGCCCGTTTACTTTAAATTGGTGACGCCGCCGGCTCAGCCATTCGTCGCTTTTCTGTTTGTGCGTGTTCCTTGACATATATTTCGCTATCCAATTATATTGTTGTGTTAATAAACTGTCTTTTTATCAAAAACGACTACGTCAGTTATCTAACCTCAATGTCTACGTTCCAGCAGAAAGAGACTGCAGGAGGAGTCAGCGACGACGACGATGATGATGCCGACAATCATGAGAGCGACGATGTCGGGGAGGAAGCAAGAAATTCGTACTGAAATATCTGTAACCCAAAAACACTTGTGGACTACTCGACTATCGATTAATCGAATCAGGGACAGTCATATTACTCTCTCAACAAGAATGATTTCCGCTACAATAGTTCTTCAAGCCCAAACGTACTCTTGACTCTGTTAAGCGCAGTCCTAAATATGGCGTTAGACAGCATTTGCGTGAAGGTCTGCCGCCGCAGAAAATTAACAGCAGAACGTCTCAGGACATCGTCACTCAGCCAATTGTATGGAACAAAGTCACCCACTTTGATGGCTCTCAAATCACGTGGAATCGCATCGCTGACATCCCCTCCATCCATAATTAAGTACTGTTTTCATATGTTAGTGGATTGCGTTAACATTGTCCTTAGGAACTTACCACTGGCTCGCTCTTCACCACTCCAGAGTCAGTCCGGCGATACGTCTCGAAGAACGCATCGTTGAGAATGCCAAACCATGTATACCCATTATACACCAGCGGCCCCAACGGACAATGCTCCTGTCTCCGTTGTGTGTTGAAGGCATCAATATACCTCTGTTTCTGGGCATCCCTGTCCTCGACCGTCCAAAATATTTGAGACGCGGCACCAGAACTCTTGTGATTCTCTGTCATACACAGCGACACTACTACGGGAGCTTCCCCTTGCTCTATCCACCGCAGGCACGCCAGCATGAGACTGGAATATGTTTGAGAGAATCCGACTTCTAAAACAATTCTGTTGGCGTTGTCGGATTCGCCGTCGTCAAAGATAATCAGTCCATCGGGCTCCTTATAATATCTTTCTCGAGAGCAATTTGTGATAGTTACGTGTCCAGCCTTTCTTATTCTCAACACAATGGCATCTCCTACACCAGCGATCTGCAGCATTCTTACAACTTCGTTCACCATACTGTCGATAACCATCTCGCCCGCTTCTTCATGGAGATGTGTGGGAAAGCAAATTATTACTATACGTGACTGGCCGTCGTACGATACCCTATACCTCGTGTTATTTCTGACGTCAGTATCCCCAGTGATGAAACAGAATAAATTGAACCTCACTTTCGGTTTATCTCCTCAATGATTTTCTTGTAGCCGTCCTCCGAGACGATAACTCGATCACCGGGTCACTTGGTAGCGGGCGACGGAAGTTCTCGAGTACTTTCGATATCTCAATCTCCATTGGGTCCTCTTGGCTGTGAGTTCTTGGACAGAGTCTATCTTGGCTGTGAAATTTTGGACAGTGACCTTCTTGGCCGTGATTCTGGAAGAAGTTCTAGTGAACTTTACACCTCCTCGCATTCTGGTCAGGGGGACTTAAATGCCCTCGCGTGTGAAGATCGCCATAGCCTGCCACGCGGCTTGGGAAGCGCTGGCGTAAGATTGTCGATCGGGTTCACCGTCAATGAGACTCATGATGTATAATTTAATGCAGCTTTGTGTGACGTTGAAGGGCGAAACACGTAGAAGTGCAGATGAGTGAGTAGCTTGCAGAAAACGGTTCGAAACGAGTCGAGGTCTTTATTTCTGGTGTGATTATGATTTGAACCGGGACCCCCTGCGCCATCCACTTTGCTGCCGCCTAAAAGATATCGCGCCCTCACGTCACTTACTCTGTAGTTTACTAGCTGCTCGAATTATTCCTTGATATCCTCTCAAAGGATGAAACCCAACACGTTACTGAAATCGTGGAAGCCACTCTAACCTGATGACCAATCGCTTTGGTGCCTAATTTGCGACACACATACATCGCACAAATCGAGCGTTGGGCGGCGTGACCGTGATAATCAGACAGCAACAAATAACCTGTGAATAACTACGGCTCAAATGGGATGTGCCAAGAATACAAGGACGAAACACTGGGACTTGAAAGAGTGAGCCGCTCGAGGTGAGGCAGGGGGGAAGCTCACACCCCAACTGACCTCACTGAGTGAGCTAAAGAAGGCTACGTTCGAAGGCTCCTCGGGAATAAACCAGAATATATAAAGGGCCATTAACAAGGGGTCACCAATCGCGTTTATACCTCGCCAGCAACTGTCTGGGCGCATTACAACCGGCGTTGAAAACATGGATTTGAAGTGCTTAACTTAATCAAAGGTTCAGGGTCAGGGTTTTAGGAACCAGGTGGGTAAGAGACCGTCCGATGATTTCCGCTTATACCTCGGTGCGGATGCGTGAGGCAGCCAGTGGTGGTGGACTGGCATCGCTGATACGGTGTTTGCGATTAGGAGGACTGGAGGAGGCTTTATATCTATGTTTGCCTGGCGAGCTTATCTTTTCGTTTTTCGGTTAATGTAATCAAGGAGATTAGGCGGCCGCTCAAAACGGTGCAAACTCACTTCTCGTGACCAACAACTACTGCACAACCTGTGCGTATGAACGCGCACATGAATGCATTTTACGTAAGTGCAAGACAAACTCAAGGGCTGAAGAGCATACTGGTATGGTTTGTTGACGAAACTGTGCTAATTCTTTTTCCCCCGTTCTCATCCGCTGATCTTCCTTTAACAGAACGTAAGGCTGAACTTAGTCATGTCGATCGATGGCTAGATGTTTTAGATTGCCGCTTCCAAATTTGCCTGACCAATCCGCAATCGTTGGAATTTGAGGCGTGTTAAGTCTCTTCGACAGTGGGCTTGCGAATCACGAGTGCAAGCATATTATGCAAGAGTGCCGAAGCTCTATGTCTGGAAACGCCAAAGTAATCACGTACTAACTGTAATTTGGTAACAGGCCATGTGCGATGGCCGGATGAATTTAAGATTTTGGCAGCTGGCGCTAAGCGGCAATTTTTATGTACCCATTATTTAACTCAGAAACCCCGCGTTCCCCACAACTGTCCCCAGTTTCGCTCTGTCTACTGGCAATCTGAACGGGTAGAAATTAAAGTCACTCATGCGGAAACCCCGCATTCCCCGCAACTGTCTCCAGTCTCGCTCTGTCTACTTATATCGACCTGATATGAGGGTATAGCAGAGGGTACTGACGGTGTCCTTCAACATGGAAGTAGTGAGGTTCGTGAATATGTGCGCTTTCTTGGTTATTTCCCGAATTGCGTAGAAACCGAGGCTTTGTTCAATCGTCTAATCTTCTGCGGAGACGTTCCTGGCTTGTCTGGGTCGCCGAATATATGTTTTATCCCTAGCCACAATGCAAGTAACTGTATATTTTAGAATATTAAACTATGAGGACTAACCGGGGACCAGTGTGTTCTTATGTCCATTCCTTCGTCACTGTCCGAGCCTCTACAACCAATGAATATTTTTAATCGAACCAACAACAATCACGTACGCATTACAAAGAATCAAAGCAAAACACCGGGGCATCCGAGTGAAAAGAGCGTAGCCTGGGAGTCCGAGATTTTGAGGACACGACGGTTCGGCGGCGCCGATGGAGTACGAGACACTCAGGATATGATACTCAGGGGCTAATCCTGACATTCCCCTCAAGGACTCGTCTGCAAGTAGGAGTCCAGGTCGCCCAGTCGCGGTTTCCGTGGATACCGGCAGCAAAAGTCGCAAACCAAAGCAGCGCAACGAGTCAAATGCGCGAGAGGTTCCCACGTCGTTTCGTCATACCCTAACAAGGCGACGAGGTATTCGACACCTTTCTTGTCCAGCGACTATTGATCATTTCATCCAAAAAACATCATACAGCTCGCAGTCGATCTCCATGGGAGGCGGCGACGGTATTGGATGGCGTGGTAGGTCGGCCTCCACAAACTCTTTCAAAACGAACCATGGAAGATGCTGTGGGTGCGCATGGTTGCCGGTAGGTCCAATCTATATGCAGTTTGGCCAATGCTCTCCATCACAGTGAAGGGGCCAAGGTATCGGTCGCCAAACTTGGCAGTCGTACTCTTGCTTGAATGTTTCGGCGTGATAGCAAGACCTTAGTACCGACCTCGAAGTGGTGATCCTATAGTGCTTATCGAAAATCGTGCATGTTCCTGCTGATCCGCCACATACTGCGTCGTACTTCGTCACCTAACGCACTCAATGCCTCGAGTCGATCGTGATGGGCGGTGGTCGTCGCTGTGCCCACGCGTCAAATGATGCGTCCGGTAGGAGCACTGAATCAGCCGGAATAAGCATCGCAATTGTGGGAGCTCCAGCTTGCAGCGAACATCCAAAGGTCGAGATACAAGCTCCACCGACGACAGTCCTCTTACGTGAGAATTTAGGGTTCAGGGTTCGGCCGCGTAAGCTACAGATAGAGCTCGTAGATGGGTTTGGTTGATGTCCACATTGCAACGCAGATGAAAATATCCGAATTTCAGACTGAGGGGTATCCATGATCGTACAGCGATCACGAATAAGCATCAGAACGCGGTGGAAGCACCCACAGTCGTTGTCCACTTTATAACGAGCACGGGAGGAACTGCTTGTCTCGGCCGAATATCATACCCGACGAGCTGCTTTCTTCCTATGCATCCAAACATAGATTACTAATAGTCTAGGTCATGTTTAAAAGGATGTAACGGGGCATCAATTTTTAAAAGGATTGCGCTAGTATGAATGTGCGCGTGGACATTATATCCAGTGCCTAGGGTTAATCCAACTACAATTTATCATTCCAACCTCTCTGTTAGCGTTATACTGAAGAAAACTCTCCTATCCTACCCCTGCAGTCCAGTGTAAAAATATTAAGAGTATTCGTCCTTGATGTTGAACCAGTGGTTACGTCACTATTTCACGACAAACTAGCCTCAGTGGCAGCCTGGATGCCGGCAGCGAGACCAGCATTGACATGGGAGAACAGGACTGTGTTGTAAGTTAGCAGGAGTAAATCATTATTTGTTCGGTATATCAATATGCGACATGAGATTATGTTGCTATAGAAAGAAATTGGTACGAATAACATACCGTATACCATGTTTTTGAGTCTCGAGTCGGTGACCCCACGAAGGTGATCAGCAACATTTCCAATGAATCGTTCCTGGTGGCCCGGCTCCCGACCCAGGATTTCCCACAAAGCGGTCGCTTGCTCAAAATCCTCTTCGGCAATCTGAGTTGCAAAACTACAAGCTTCTCCTACCCATTTTTCATGCTCGGTGATTGTACTCGCAACTCTGCCGTTGCCTTTGGAAGCTGCCGCAAATACTGTCGGTCGCAGAATAGAACCAACGTAGTTGGGATCATCCCCATAGTTTGTAGAAAAGTTCATGAAGCCATCTCTCTGGAAAGGGCAGTATACAGGCGAGCGGGCTGCGTTGGTAGGGAGCTGCTGGTAGTTTACGCCCAGGCGGTAACGTGCAGCATCAGGATATGCGAACATTCGAGCTTGCAACACTGTGATGTACCGAGTTAGCAACCATACTAATCAGTAAAGGTATTTGTGGAAGACTCAACTGGGATCTGCGGACGGCGCAATGCCTGGAACCATTGTAGAGGGTGAAAAAGCTGCTTGCTCAATATCCGTAAAATAATTCTGGGGCTGGAGAACGCAGATAAGTACTCATTGCTTGCTCTCTTAATAATTCATCTACTCACTTACATTGCGATTCAAAGTCAATCTACCGATTTGTCTCAGCGGGAAGTCTTCATGCGGCCAGACTTTGGTCATATCGAAAATATTCCACTTGTAGTTCTCTGCCTCACGCGGATCCATGACCTGCACATAAACATTCCAGAGAGGGTAATTGCCCGTGTCAATCGCGTCGTACAAGTCTTGCACCAGATAATCTGGATTCTCACCAGCAATCTTCACAGCTGCTTCTCTGGTAAAATTTTTCACACCCAGCTGTGTTTTGATGTGGATCTTGACGTATTTGAAGGATCCATCCTGGGGCACCATTAGTGGTTAGCCTGAAATGATACTGGAAGCACAATTAGACTCCTTATAAATACCTCTTTTGTAAACTTGTACGTATGCCCGCTGTAAGCATTCATATGGCGAAGCGAGGCTGGGGTCCCGCGGTCGCTGAAGAGATGCATAATTTGATGGATCCCTTCCGGGTTGCCAACATGGAAACTAGAAGCAATTAGTATGATTGCCGTTCGAGCGTAGTGCTCTCCTGACTCACTCCCAGAACTAATACTTATTAGCAGAATATTACATGATGTTCTTGCTTGTTACTTACCATATTTGCATCAGGGACATTGGTCCGAGGATTCCGTTTGTGAGACCGATTCAATGATGGAAACTTGATAGGGTCTCTGACAAAGAAAACAGGCTATGGGAATTTGAACCATTCGAATTAGTTGCATTTCTTTAAATAAGCTAAAGAAATGACATACTGTATTATTGAAGACCCAGTCCAGGTTACCTTGGTCGGTGTACAGTTTCATACCCCAACCGTGGACATCGCGCACAGTATCGGCTGAACCCCTTTCAGGCCCTACAGTAGAGATTCGCAGAAGAACCTCCGTTTTCTTACCAACAGCATTGAGAAAGCTGGCTGAGGTGATATCTGAGCAGTCATGAGTCACTTCGAATACGCCATAACCTCTTCGAGTATAGGAGTTAGCCATGGATTTTGCAAATCCGATCAGCAGTCACATACGTACCCGGCAGCTTTCGCATGAACAACGCTAGGGACAGGACAAGTAAGTTCAATATCCGTGGAAGTTATCTATTCAGCGCTTACCGCTCAGGAATTCTCTCGCGCGAAAAGTGGGCCAGCGTCTCAATGAGCTGTGTGTCTTGCATTAATACAAGACCACCACCTGACCCATTTCGCACCTGAACACTGTTGATATTGCTTGCGTACGGGCATCCTGACAGAATGAGTCAACTTCTGAAGATATTGGGACGTATCGGTGTACATACCTTCGGCAAGTGTATAATAAGAAGCCATGGTTTGTCACTTTGGGTAGTATTTGGTCAGAAACAAACCACTTGCAACAGAAGTTGAGATAGAATATCAAATTGACCTACTGCGTACTGGCGGGCCAATATAAGTGCTATGAAGGCGAATGCACTCATACTTGCGTTCTTATCTGCACCTTTTCCAATGATGGCTAACTTAATTCTGAAGTCTAGAGACCATTGACGTCTCGGACGAACTCAGTAAAGATCTGATTTTGCACCGGTCTCTACGCAAGAGACGCGACTAGGAAAGCTCTAGAGACACGTGGT
This sequence comes from Lipomyces doorenjongii, assembly GCF_038497915.1. Classification (NCBI taxonomy): domain Eukaryota; kingdom Fungi; phylum Ascomycota; class Lipomycetes; order Lipomycetales; family Lipomycetaceae; genus Lipomyces; species Lipomyces doorenjongii. The sequence continues at coordinate 18,304 of NW_027118113.1, read as the reverse complement.
AGCCTTTGGGCTATTTTGATTTGCATAGGTCGTATGGACCATGACGAACGGTCGCTGATGTCAGTTAGAACAACAGAACATACTGTGTTTGGCTACCCCTCTGAGAACTACTCGATACCAGTATTGTGACTTTCTAGGCATAACTAATGCAATACTTACTTGTGACACCAACGGCGATTGCAAACACAAGATCGCGATAATGTAACATGCTGCGTGACGAAATTGAGTTTAATCGGGTTGTGGCTAGGTCGCATAAAAATTGGAGCGCGCGATTCGCCAAATACTCTTTCCACATTGGGATATTTCACCTATAATTGAGTTAAGGGTTCGGCACTGTACGTCAACCGTCTAGGCTAGGATACATATCGGAATTACGATTGGTTATTTACTATTTCCAAACGCAGATATGCCTCAGCCACATACATGATCAGCAAGTCGTCGCTCAGTGTTTCAAGGCTTAACTGCATAATTGCGCCCGAGAAAAAGCAAATTGGGGTGTCCACCATCGGTGAACTCCTATTTCCAAACACGGATATGTCGCAACCCTAGTATGAACAGTTTACTTCATGATCTCGATTCGGTGTAACCGGAGAGAATGATTGGTCAATTACTGCTACCAATCACTGACATATCACATATGATTTCTGATCCGGTAAGTGGTACTGCTATTTCCAAACCCCGCATATGTGACTACCTCGCATGCAAAGTTTACTGGGCTATCGGTGGTGTACACTGGGATAACACGATTGGTCAATTGCTATTCGTCTCGTCTGATCTGGCACTTATAAACATTTTGGCTCCCAGAAACCTATATAAAGCTGGATGAAATCTAAGCAGGGCTAAGCTTATTTCTTTTCAAACCACTCACTCAATTTATTTTTCGACATGCAGGTTCAGGACGGTGCTCGATTTGACTTTATTGTCGTTGGTGGAGGCACAGCAGGTAACATCGTGGCCTGTCGCCTTGCGGAAAACCCAAATGCCAGAATTCTGGTCGTTGAAGCCGGTATTGGCAGCTCCAAAGATAACGAGGAGATCCGAACTCCCGGACTCGCAATGGAGATTCGTGGCAGCCAGTACGACTGGGCCTACAAGACGACTATGGTCAAGCGCGACGACTATGAGCGTGTTGAGAAGCCAAACACCCGTGGAAAGGCACTTGGCGGTAGTTCGTCCTTGAACTATTTCTCGTGGGTGCCTGGTTCTAAGGGTACATTCGATATGTGGGAGGAATACGGCGGGAAGGAGTGGACCTGGGATCCTCTTGTTCCATATCTTCGCAAGAGTGTGACTTACCACGATGACGCTGGCTTGTATCCACCGGAACTCAAGAAGATTGGTGCCGGTGGTCCGATTCCAATTGCCCATGCCGACCTTATGCCGGAGATGAAGGGTTTCCGTGACCTCCTCGTTAAGGCCTGGAAGTCTACCGGCGAGCCTATCACCGAGAACATCTTCGATGGTGAGATGCGTGGCCTGGCGCATAGTGTCAACACTATCTATAAGGGTCGGCGCTCAGGTAGCTTCCTCGCAGTAGCGGACACACCGAACATTACTATTCTTCCTGAAGTTTACTCTAAGCGTCTTATTATCGACGATGCTGATCGCGCTGCTAAGGGTGTGACTGTAATCACGGGATCTGGACAAGAGCTCAGCTTCTATGCCACCCGTGAAGTTATTGTCTCTCAGGGTGTTTTTGAAACTCCGAAGCTTCTGATGCTTAGCGGTATTGGACCAGCGCCCGAGCTGGCTAAGCATAATATCCCTGTGATTATCGATTCGCGTCACGTTGGTCAGCATCTTTTGGATCACCCCGGTGTACCCTTCGTCCTTCGTCTTAAGGATAGTTTCTCGATGGATAACCACGTCTTGAGAAAAGGCAGTCTACAAAATCAAGTTTTGGCAGCTTACTCTAAGAGTCACGCTGGCCCTATGGGATCGCCGTTCCTCGAGATGATCGGTTTCCCTCGCATCGACAAGTACTTAGAAAAGTCCCCTGAGTATCGCAAGGCAAAGGCAGCTAACGGTGGCCTTGATCCCTTCTGTCCGTATGGACAGCCTCATTTCGAGCTTGATTTCATCCCTCTGTTTGGCAGTGCCTTTCAGTGGCACTTTCCACACCCCAACAAAGGCAGTTATATGACAGTTATGGTAGATCTCGTTCGCCCCGTCTCTGAGGGCGGCGAGGTTACACTGAATAGCGCCGATCCTTTACAGCAAGCTAATATCAACTTGAACTACTTCAACAACGACCTTGATATTATTGCTATTCGCGAAGGTATCAGATTCGCCTACGATGTTCTCAAGTATGGTGAAGGGTTCAAGCATATTGTTGAGGACGAATACCCGTGGGATATGCCCCTCGATGACGATGAAGCGATGAAGAGAACTGTGTTAGATCGTTCTCAGACCTCCTTCCACCCTTGTGGTACTGCCCGCCTGTCCAAAAGCATCCAACAGGGTGTGGTGGATCCTAGCCTCAAGGTCCACGGGGTAAAGAATCTTCGTGTTATCGACGCGTCTGTTATCCCTGTTATTCCCGACTGCCGTATTCAAAATTCAGTCTACATGGTGGCTGAAAAGGGCGCCGATGCGATTAAGAGCGACCACAAGGACTTTTACAATTAATTATGCATAAAAATGTCTAATGATAGTTTGGTTGCTAGTTGTTAGCTTCTACGTTTTTTGTCTCCGTGCCTTGTCCTTCTTTCCTCTTTGTTAAGTCTCAGATAAATAGCAACTGACACCAGTATCGAACACCACTATTCAAGAAATAATATATATATTACCTTTTGAATGCGGGCTCGGTCTAGTTCCTCTCTAGCCGTGACTGTCTTTCAGCGTTAACTTGTAGTCTCTTTATTTATTGCTAGCTCAGGCCTTTCATATTACAATTAAGGTAGGGAATAATGATGCTGGCCTGGGATTATTTAATGGCCGCGAGTTTAAAGTCCCTGTTCAATGCCGCAATAGATTATACACGCACTAATAATACGCAAAGTTTAAATATCGGTATCGATGGGTCAGAACGCTACTGTAAACTTGGGGTCGATCGTCTCTATTCCGTCCTCCATTTCCATTTCCTCATCCTGCCGAATATACATATATTTTCTAGTCTCTGTCGAGGGGATGCAACCCTTCATTGTACTCTAATGTTTCAAGCGACTGGCCTGACATGTTAGCTTATCCTTACCATCCAGAGCACCATAATTCGGACTCGAGCCAACTCCGAGTGTGGTCCATCGCGCTGTTTTTTTGCATGAGGCACGAGCAGTTGGTCTTGCAGCCTCGATATCGTCTAATAGTGGCTACTGCGAATACGCAATCGGAGACTATATCGGCACGTGAATTCGAGGAGGATGACGAAGCAGATGTTGATCCCGCAGCAGCGGATGAGGATAGGTTAGTTGAACTCGTAGCTGATACAGCCTCGTTCACTCTGGAGTAATTTTTAGACTCATATGTAAGCAATTTCAGGGTAAGTCTATCATGGCGGTGCACAAATTGGTACACATTAAATAGGCATAGTGCATTCAACTCCATGAATCTCGTATAAAAAGCATCAACTTAAGGGGCAAGATAAATCTACACCCACCCCAATACTAAAGCTGCACCCCCTGCCTTACTAATAATCACATGATGTCAATAAATATGTCAACCGGTTCAAGTTGCAGTGGTATCTTGAACACGGAGATATAGAGCTGGTGGACTATCGACTATGGGTTCAGAATCCCAAAACGATACGACCTCGCGGTTGCCCAGGGACCCGTCAGTAGATAACCGACCGCTCGACTCGCCGAGTACCGTCTGGGTTTGAGGTTGTCGAGGGTCAACTTCATACTGGTGTTGGCGTAGAACGTGGAAGGGGAAGGGGTAGAGGCAGAGGGCCAGGGCGAAGCAGAGGACGGCCGCGAAGTCGAGGTCTGCCTCATCAAGTAGAGGTCCGAGCCGTTGAAGGGGGGACGTTTATGGTGTTTGACGTCAACATGTAATATATAGCTTAATAGGTGGTGTTTATGAAGCTTTAAAGATAACAAGTGTTGGCACAAAGTCAGAACAACAGGTTAACATTATTTTTACAATCACGTGTTTAAGATTGGCCTAAAAAGGAAGGGCTGAGTTTTAGTATTGAGGGGGTGTAGATTTATCTTGGGCCCAAACTTAAACCTGGGGGCGCTCTATCCCTATTTGGGGACAACTACTTTAGCCACATAAGCTTTTTGACAACTCATGTTGTTCCCATTTTGGAAATAGTACCCAGCAAATAATTGTTCCCCGATCGACGGTCCGGCATTGGGCTGAGCCGATACTACCTCCACTCACCCACCATAGCGCACCCACCGTCACATCCTGTAATGAGCACAGCTTGAAGTGTGACAGGGGATAACATGCTATCTAATGCGAAAAGTAATAATTGAACCTGGAGCTCCAGACACCTATCCTTTGATAACACTTACCCCACTTGGCATCCTACACGAAATAAATGACGTAATGTGGTCAACAAACCTAATTCGACCTTCTCAAGTCTAGATAAATTGAATATTATTACTTGGCCCATACAATCAGAGTTGTTGCAGAGGTCTGCCGTCATAGTTAATAGTGAGAATGCCCGTGACGTCCATAGTAAACTTGGGGACTACTATTCACCGAAGACTAAACAAGCACAAGATCGGTAAATATATAACGTACAAGTAAGAATGAGGGTTTTCCTGTTTTTAACTTCCTTTTCTCCTCTTCTAATTCGTGGTACTTTCGTAGATCACGGTTTTCAAAAAGTTTCAATGGTATTTTGCGCTATCCCCACATTTTAATTAGGTAGAGCAAGCATTGAAATCAATTCAACCTTCCATACTCTCGTCATTAGTTTGGCTTGCATCGTATTAGTGACAGTTATTCTTTATTAGTGACGAGTTATGAACGCCGAATCGGACATAACCTAAAGGAAATTCGCGTACAGGAGAGCCTCACTCTTTGTTAAATCCTCTACGAACCCTGGTAATCGGAATAAATAGACATCGTTCGCTGCAGAGCAGTGTTTAAATTTATTGCGGATCAATAATCCCAATAAATTCAATGAACTCGCGAACTGCCAATTCTAGCCATGCAAAGCCGATCGCATAGACTTTCTGAGACTCTATCATATTATGCCCCACGAAAAGAACGCCAGAATGAGACCTTGACTGCAGGCCACCAAATAGACTGTTCTGCATAGTGCTCAGCGGTATCCCGAAAATTTTTTCGTCACCTACCATCGAACAACGACTTCGCTCATAAACATATTCAGTAAGAAGCAACCGTCATTTGTGATCAGGACTCGGAGTTCCAGATCCTTCAAATATATGTTGCAGAAAAGCAACGTGAACTGACGTCGTTGCATATGGTTCCACATATTGGATTGATCTGTACGTGAAATACTAGCAAAGTCCGCAAAAGCAAGAATTATGCGGTCCGGCGTCCAAGATTGCAATACGTATTCAAAATCTCACGTAACTGCTCCGTCTTGATAGGCTTCGCAATGAAATTATTCATACCAACTCTTATACATTTTTGACATTTGACTCGCCAGCGTATGCAGTTAATGCGACGAAGGGAAATTGATAGTCCAGCTCTTCGCGTATTATACGTCGCCTGTATACCGTCCACCGTATCCGGAATGTAAAAGTCGATCTCTCGCTTCCTATAGACGATAGTTCGATGGTACCACTCAGTAACTCTGCGAGCTGCTTGCATATCGCCAAACCTATCCTGCCGAAGCAGCTTGCCTCAAGAAGATAGTTTCAAGCTGCGATACAATATCCACTAACTTAAATTTTTTCTCTTCAAGAGATACCTTGGCAAGCTGATTGCGCGGGAAAGTGAGTAGGTCCGACAGAAGACGGAGAAGCAAATCGTCCGAGCGCTGAGCCAATGAGTGCACTTTGGGAGTTCATGAACAGTCCGAACGAAGTGGAAGCGGGACCCAAGTTGGATTGCTACTTATTTCCGGCGTCATGACTGTCAAGTGAGTTCTGGATGAGGTTTCGGCAGTCATGGAGACGACTTTGCTGATGTAGAAGTTGAAAGCCTGGGTTACCTGAGCTGACTTGAAGCTGCCCTGCTATTAGACCGAGCACATAGTTTGGGTGACGAGGGTCTAGCAGCACAGTTCAATTTATTGAAATTTAGCGGTGAATATAAGTACATACTAGCGCGATGGCGAGCACTGCGATCGAGAGCAGCACGCATGTTCAAACGAGGAAGGAGAGCTGCTCGCGGATGGCAAAACTAATTGTCTTCATATAACTCGGGATGCACTTTATTCACACAGAAAAGTAAAGAAAACGGTTGATGACCAAACAACACAATGAAAAGAATACACCCTGATCCTGGCTAGCTAGGGAGAGACAAGTGAGAGCACCGTTTCATTAAAAATAGAGTAGGTTACGGTCAAGGTCACATCCGGCGTAATCCGGTTATCAAGCATGTTTAACACATGGAAAGTATGCAAAACTTTAAATAACTGTAATCAGCGATCATCTTATCTTAATAGCCCTAACCCAATGCGATTAGGGTTATTTAGCATTTCCTTTTGACTGGGGGCAACATTCAAACTCAACGTTATTCAAAACTTTTAGTTCATGGGCACCTACCAACCATACCTCTTTGGCACTAGAGTGGGTATACTTATGATATGTACCACATAGCCACTACTATAATGAGATACTCAAAGCGGCTAGTCAATTCGAAACACAATCCATTTTTCCGTTGCGAAACAAAATAAAGTTTTTGACTGAATCCACAAACATCCGTAAGTACCCGCTCTATTCCTATTTGGGAACAACTACTTTTAGCCACTTAAGCTTTGACACCTCAAAACCGTTCCCATCTTGGAAATAGTATTAGCCAATAACATTAAGTTGATCCTGTATTAGGCCACGCTTGGCAGCGCCACATCCACTCATAAACACAGCATGAAGCAGCCTGGAATGATCACAGTTGAAATATGACTGGGGATAAAATGTTATCTAATCTGAAAAGTAATAATTGAGCCTGGGGCTGCAGACCACAGAGTAATATACAAGCGAGAAACAAGGGAAATTACATTTTCACTGCTGTTGAGAAGCTGTCTGTTCATTCTGGTAATAAAGGTCAGCGAGCATTGCACGACAGCAACGGAGATGGCTCTCAATAGGTAGTGGTTCGCCGATAAAAATATTTTAGGTTTGTCTTTCTGGCCCTAACCTATAGTTGAGCATGAAAAAGCCTGAGGGTAAACAAATCCAAGCGAGGCGATGTTATATGGCATGGTTACACGAAATAAATGAGATAATGTGACGAGCTATGAGCCTAGTTGGGACCCCTATTCTCAAACCTAGGTAGATTTGCGTGAATTACATGGTCAGCATGACACAAAGCGGCGACGAATGTACTTCCCAGATAGATAAAGTTGCTGCTCTCTAAACCGGTTTGGATTGGGTTCCTTGGCCACAGCATGACCGTCCCAAAATATCCGTCAAGCCACATACGCTGAACCCTAATACCTGGAAGGACCTCTCTACTACCAAAGAAATACTCGATTGGTTCCGCATCCTTTGCTCCACTACTATTCCCCCAGATTAGAGGTATACGATCTGCCCCTAGCCCATTCAAGCTACATCAACCACAATGGCAAACGAACCCGCACGTCGTGAGGTGCCTTACTTTCCGAGCCTCTTGTCTGTAACTCGGTCATTTGTTGTTTTCAGAAAGGTTTTACACACGGGCTTATACTCTCAACTAATAGTAACGGAAGTGCGCGTAATTGGGAGATTCGTGATGAGGGAACTATATTTCGCTCTACTGATTTCAAATCGTGCCTCAGAGAACCTTCTCACTCAATCATGTTGATCTATACGGTCGACCAAGTCTAGATATTCACCTATGGCAAAGGTCGAGCATAGTGGCTGAAGAGGAACTAGATGTCATGGACGAAGAAGCGGTGAGTATGCCTGCAGGAACACACAAGGAAACGCCCACTCCATCTTTGCTGACTTCTCTAATCAAGAGATGGATAACCAGATATGATGATGTCAGCTGCCTACCAAGGGTATTAGCACAACAAACCATGTTAGTGAAACGATTGGTCCAAGTTAGCTTACCTTTTCTCCTGTCATGTACACAGCATTCTGGATAAATCCACACTGTTAGATACAGGAAGATCATTCACCATGCATGGAAGATAGCAGTGAATCAGGAGTCCAACTATCCTCAGCTGAAAATCTCAACTTCCCACCTTTGGTGCCGCATAACAAATTGAGAAGACACTTTTCAACTCCCCTCCGTGCCTCAAGGCTTAGATGCCCAAGAACATCTGTCATCTGCACAGCATATTTTGTTTTCAGGGACCCATCCGGAAGGTTCATAAAGTGGTGAAAAAGGAATAAATGCATATTTGCCACCGAACCTTCCCAAAGATTCCGAGATTCTTGCAGAGACACATCAAGAATGGCCAAGCTATTGCTAGGTGGCCTGGGAAATGAATCAGACGTAGGTAGGGTTGCCGTGGAAGTTGAGGACATTGATTCCTGCAGCAGTACACTGATGAACAATAGACATGCCAGCCTATCATATTCTGGAGTAGGGCCATCATGCATGGATGTTTGAGCATCAAGTTGAAAATGAAAATGTAAAAGCAGTACTGCATCATGTACTGCAGGGTATACCCGCAGTCCTTGCTGATATAACTGGGAAGAACTTCTCATTAAAGTTCGCATATCTTGAATGAATGATATCAGCCATAAGCAGTAAATTTTATGCAGGTCAATAATTGAGGCCAGCATGGGATGCAGAGAATTATCAAGAGAATGCTCAGATATCTCCCACACGCGATTTGACGAATCGAACCATGACGGTTTAGCCATTAATGAAACCCTGACAAGTTTATCAGTTATCTGTCGGTCAACAAACAGTTCATAAAAGGTAACAATAGACCTACAGGCATACAATGAGTCCCAGACGCCAATTATCTTGTAATGCAGCAAGACCTCCTCGTGCTTCAATCATTCCCTGGAGTCCATCACGGTGAACTCTCCATTCAGCTTCAGTTCCCCAATATCTCTGCATGCAAAAATAGTAAGTCAAATATGAACAGGTACTATTCAGAATGCATATGAAATGCAAACTTGGAAGAATTTGCAAACATCAATGTAAGACACAACGATTCTTACCTCGAATGTAAGAAGTCGTACGACAGCAGCAAAAGCCTCATCACTTAATGACTTTGTAGGATCACCGAGCCATATGTTAAGAATTCTCATGGCCTCTGCCTTGTATCTCAATGCATCAACAGAATCCATTCCTCCTTGGAGGTAGGCCAAGTGTGCAGCAGAGTGGGCCATCACAGTATTAAAGGAGGAAGCATTTGATAGATCAAGAGGAAACCAAACATCCCTCATGGGATTAAAGCTGGTAATGGTCAGCTCTTCAAACATCATTGTAGCATGTGTGCTTAGCCCTGCAGAAAGAGGTTAGTGCAAATGCTTCTTTTGGAATAAGTTGAAATTGAGACATACAGTGATGCAATAGTTTCTGGTGCTCAGTGGTAAGTTTAACTGGACATGTATCAAAGGGATCGAACCTGACAGCTGCCAAAGCATGGTTCATTCCTGTCAGAGCCTGTACAGGGACTCCTTTAATGTTGGCGTCATTCCTGACAATGTCCGTGGCTAAATCTGTTGCTAAATCTGCTGCTAACAGCTCAAGTTCGCTAAGATATATAGACTCCAAGCCTTGTTCATCCAAGAAGTGCAAATCATCCATGTATTGACCGTGGACTGAGGAGTCCGAGGGCGCTGCTTGCCTAGCTTGTCCGGCACCGCTTGTTGCTGGAGCTGTGCGTGGTAGCAATTTCTGCGGAGTTTGCCGAACGGGATGCCCTCGTTTCGTCTTATGTCGCTGCTTCCAGTATTCTCGCATTGCATGACTTCGTATGCCAGCTTGACTCTTTTCATGCACAAAGGTAAATCGAGGACTTTTGGCGGGCGTAGACGAGCTCTGAGTATCCAGCGTTCGAAAAGACCCTCTTCCAAACGCGGTCGCTTCTGCTACATCCATCTCACAAATCTTTTGTTTCGTTAGACCACTTAATAAAATCATTGTCCGCTTTGGGTGTAGGACAACTAGGGGCAAAATCAGGCATGGCAAAACCTACAGATGCTACTTGTCCCCTGTCTGGGTGTCTATACTTGCAATAACGCACTGAATATGCGCGATCTGGACAAATGGAATTTCTTTGCCAACTGTCAGTTCGAAGTCGTTGCTTGCATCTGCGTCCGAAGCGCAGGGCGGCGCAACTTTTCATTCCTTGGATGCTCGGTTACCCTCCGTCGCTATAATCTGTGACGGTACCTTTCTTCTAGAACCTAACCTTGGTCTTCGTGTCCACCTGCCTAAACACCATCGTGTGATAGCTAACACACGCCAACAACCACGACGCCCACTGTAATCCCAACTGATCATACTTCTGTGTCGTGAAAAGTCGAAAGCAGCGCCACCAGCGGAACGCTTAACCACTTCGTGGGCTACATCTGATGCCGCGCATTTCTCGTATGAGTCGATAATGCAGTTATTGACCTAGAACTATATCAGGACCAACCCTGAACCGTGTCCGAACGCAACGCCTGCAGACGCAGGCCAAACCATCGTCCGTCAATCTCCTTGCAAGTCGTTTCAACAGTACTAGTGCGTACTCGTACGCAGTAATACCTCGTCAACGATAGAATTGGTTCAAATGGTAGCTTTCGTTTCAGGTATAGCTGAAATCAGTATCCACGCTTTCCGGCAAATGCCATATTCACCCAGAAGGCGAGCTCCAATCCCTACTATATACATGGATGAATCCACAAGTTAAAAGACCAAATACAGGTCCACAATACGGTGCAGCAGCAAAATAGGCGATAGTATTACCTCTGTGTTCAAATTCTGAAAAATTAGAGACATTGTGTCGCCAGCTAGCATGAGATCTGTCGAAGCGAAGATATCGCATAGGTCTGCACACAAGAGGGCTCACCAATATTAGGCGCAAGACCAGGGTTCAGGGAATATTGAAGTTGCTGTACAATTCAAGGAAATATATTGGTCGACATCGGTATTGCTTCTAATGATGCGACCATGCCAAGGACCCGAGAGCAAATCCAACGACCAAGATTGAGCATGTAAGGATCCCAACCTCTATACTAGCGTTATATCAGTCTTGTAACAAACCAAGTCCACCGGTAACGCAAGAGGGACAGCAATGATTAGCAACGAGACAGAACTGTAACGATAAAGTTCCACCCTACTGGCCAGTTCTAGATAATATTAGAGAGGCGTTGTACGCCGGTCTTCTCTGACAACTTGCTATTGGATTATCGGCATCATTGACTATGAAGGTCGGGTATTCGATATCCTACTTTGGGAATATGTATCATTCTCCTGTAGTATAGTGTTTCGTACTGAACCGTGCCTGCCGGAACCAAGCCTGTCTCGTTCTCGATATTGTACTCTTCGGGAAGTATGGCTTGCTCTTGATCCTTTGTCGAGAAAGGGATTCACGCCGAAGATGGTGCGCTTGAAGGGCTCTGCAGTACGGTTTCTACCAGACTAGTGTCTTTGAACCAAGTATTGAGCTACAGAGCGGAGTCTTGCTTCTCCAGATTGTATCATGTGACCATGACGCAGAAGCCGCTGATCGGAAAATTTCGATGCAGAAGATTCCTCCGCCAAATGAGATGATTCTGAATTACTACTTGAACGCGTCATGCGGGGAATAGTCGAATTAAATTGTCGGACGCTAGTAAAATGACGGGTGCTCTCTCCCTCAATTTGGCGGTATTGGCAGGCAGTCTCCAAGCGGGTCGCGTCCCATCGTAACCCTGAATGAGCAACGGATATGGCCGCAGACCTAAGTTGTAGTATAATTGTAAAAGTCTCATAAGTATAGAATCAGAATTCGCGGAGTATGGCAAAGCGCGGGATGAGATTTCACAGACGTCGAGGAGTGGGGGAAGGTCGCGCCATCAGGCTCTTGTTCCCTGGTCTCAGATGTACCAATTTCGGCAGTTGCGCTGTGGGGTCACTTAACCATGATCCCTCCTTTAGCTGGATATTCAACATTTGTCTGTTATTAGCTATTCATTACTGGGCTCCTTTAAATTATAAACTGATCAGATGACACTGATGATATCTACCGAAACCGAGCTCCTTTCTAGAATAAATTTCAATTATATCTGCAGTTGTTATAATTATTAAAAAATCTGGCAAAAACTTGTAGCTACTCCTGTTCTCAATGCCCAAACATACGATGGGCATATCAGGGTCCACGGGTTTTGAACGCTGGGGTACACTTTAATCACTTCACGAGCCGTATGCCCAATGACATCGATTCTAATTACTGACCACACAAGCATATAACTGTGGAATTAATACAATACAATCAGAGAGTATTAGGAAACGTGAGCGATCGCACTAGCTTTTAGTCAAAGGTCGCGTACGTCTCAGTACTCTCTTCCCTTTTAAGGAAGCCGTACTCGTGCGAGCAAGTCAAATCACGAATGGAAACCAGACTGATTTAAAATCTGTAATGGTAAAGAAATTAATTGAAAACCAAGTAAAAAACAAGTTATTCAATCGCCCCAACTATGGTCCCATTACCCTTCTCAGCTTTACAACCATCTCCTACATGATTTTTAAAAGTATCAGCCAATGAACGCTGCCCTATTGTGAAACTCTGTTTATGTAGAAATTGTGTTATACAAAGACCCATACGTCGCCGCAGACAAAGTTTCCTAATAGCGTCTATTCAGTTGGTGTTCTCTCTGGAATGGACAGTGTGACCAATGGAAACGGCGCTAGTGCGCTTCCCAAGAAGACCACAGTCCTTTTGGCCTGTTTGCGGCGCGAGGTCATTATAACCGGCTTAGCGGGAAAGAGGACGTCGAGCAGCAAAGCTGCGACGACACCTCACCTCGCAAGCGAAGGTCAAGCGTCTTACCGGTGGCTCAGGTTCACGACGTTGTCTTACTACGCAAGCTATTCACACGTGTCACTGCAAATCTCGTCGCCGCCGTTGTTTTTCTTGTCCGATACTCGCAAACCGATTTCGACGACCATATTGCTCCTGCGCAAAACATTTGCGCGGCCAATATTTTCGCCGCCGTTCTCGTCAGAAACATGTCGTACGCGCTCCCCCTGTATTGCGTTCCAATGATCTGACGAGACTCCAGGTCAACTTGCTATTTCTTGTATGTGCGTGGATCCCGCGCTCCGCACCGCTGTGTCTTCGAGACCACTTTGCTCGGGTCTTCTACTACGGTGGACTTCACTCTGGCGCCGGTGTTAGCCGTATTGTCTGGTTTGTAATCTACTGGGCCCTCGCAGTGAAAGACTCTGCACCTGCTTGATTTTCTTCATTATTAGTCCCATCGGTGCGTATCCGAAATTCCGCATGTGGCACCGTAATTATTTGGAGTGTCTCCACCGTTTTCTTGGCTGGACAGCAATAGTCTTGTTCTGGGCGTTGTTGTTCGTTTCGACAGGCTCGACAGCTTTCAGGCGCAGGGTTTTTGCGAATCCCTCCGCGGGTTCGCTTATTGTGCCTCCGCAACTTTCGGCTATTGGTGGGGATCTCACACTACAGACTGAAATTTTTTGCATAATACACAGATGCAGGCTGTCCGACAGAAGTATGCTCTTCGTCCAGTAGGGCGCCCCAGGGACAGCCGCACTTTGAACCTTTGTCTGCATGTTCGGCAGTGCATTCCAGTGGCACTTGCCCACCCCCAAGAAATGCAACTACACCAGCGTGGTCGTTGATCTGGGAAGGCGGTGAGGTGACGCTCAACAGTGCCGACCCTCTAGCGCAGCCCAACATCAACCTAAACTTCTTCGCCAATGACCTTGACATTATTGCATGCGCGAGGGGCTCAGGTTTAGCTATGGCGTCCTCCTCAAAGGTGACGGCTTTAAGGACATCGTTGTCGACGAGTACCCTTGGGGCATGACTCTCCACTCTGACGAGGAGATGAAGAGGGCTGTTTTGGATAGGTGATTTTCATGGTAGTCAACTAGTTGTGTAACGACTTCATATATTGTGTAATCGTTTCTTGATGCCCGCCTTCCAGAGACAGTCATAGCATGCTGCGAGCATCTTTCTCGCGAACCAGGCCGTTGTCACCTGTTTCTAGGTGTTGGGTCTTCTGGCACATTTGCTTAAAAGCCACAGTGATTTGTCTTTGTCATAGACGGCGTTTTCACCACGAAGTTGTCATGGGGCGCCTAGGCCTTAAAAGAACTGTCTGGCTCTGTCTGCGGCCTTTAATTCCAGACCGACATGCAAAGCAACTGCCAGCGTAGAGCAGACCATTGTCGCAGAATTCATCTTGGCTCCAGGAAAGTAATGCGATAATTGTCATGATGGGAAATTGGACTAGAAGAGGTATATTATATTGTAGTAATAGACTAACGCGTTTCATACTAGAACGCGTCGTTTACTCTGGGGTGATTTTTAAGAGATCAGTCGTAAAATTTCAGGGTAAGTCTACATGGCGGTGCACAAGATAGTACCCAATTATATTTTAGCGTGTCGAAGAGCATAGTGTACTGAAACTCCATGAATCTCCGTATAAAGCATCACAAATGCATTCAAGTATAAACATTTACATCGAGTTAGGAGTTCCGATTTCTATCACAGATATTTATCCTCGCTGCTGGGTGCATCCTGAGTTCTTCCCCGTCAACGTTGCATTGCAGCATATCGATGCTGAAATGCTCTTAGACCTCAAGGATCCCGCAGCTGCACTTCCGAGGAAAGGTCGTCCTAGAGGAACACGGCGGCGTCATTCATCAGCGGAGGCTGTCCAAATAGCCATGGACCTGTAAAATACTAGTCATAATCGGCGAAAATGTCCAAAACTCTGCCAACTATTGAAAATGAGACAACGACAAAGAACCAGACGAACGAGCAACGCAGCAGCTAGATGCTAGCGATGATGACATTGACCTTCATCGAGATGAAGTGATTGTCGGGCACGACCACGACTATTGCGATGCAGAATTCGAGGACTCCCATATTTGAGGATGGAAAGTGAAGATGGTGTTGAAGGAGTCGGCTATGTCTAGATGACAGGGCAGGATCAAGTTTGCGAAGCCAGATAGATTGAGAAATGTTAATAGTTGCTTGTTGAGGTACCGGCATCAACTTACGCTAGTTCCAAAGAGGAATGGTTCGTTTTCTCTTCCATGCATCTGCTTAATTCCTCCAAACTATAAACCCCAGGGACGCTCTATTCCTATTTGGGAACAACTACTTTAGCCTGTTAAGCTTTGACATCTGACGGTATTCCCATTTTGGAAATAGTAGCTAGCCAATAATTGTTCTCCGATCGACGGTCCAGATTGTGCTCAGTCGCCACCACCCACTCACCCACATGAGCACAGCTTGAAGTATGACAGGGGATAAATGCTATCTAATGCGAAAATTAATAATTGAACCCGGAGCTGCAGACACCTATCCTTGAGCCAGAAAGTCTGAGAGTAAACGAAGCAAAGCGTGGCCATACCATCTGCCATGCCTACACGAGATAAATGACATAATGTGACGACCTACAAACCTAATTGGACCTCAAGTCTAGGGGTGAATTACTTGGCCAATACATAAAAGCGGCGTTGCAGGGGTCGGCCGCCATAGTTAAGGGTGAGGCTGGCCCGTGCGCGTCCATAGTAAATTTTGGGGGCTAGGGAAAAAGTGTATTCACCGGTGAGACTAGAAATCGGTGTGATACGGGTCCTCCATAGATGGGTAATCGCCAGAGAGTGCGTCAGAGGTAAGAACCCCATACTCCATACACACATACATTACAAGAATCAGGTTAAGAT
Organism: Lipomyces doorenjongii; assembly: GCF_038497915.1. Taxonomy (NCBI): domain Eukaryota; kingdom Fungi; phylum Ascomycota; class Lipomycetes; order Lipomycetales; family Lipomycetaceae; genus Lipomyces; species Lipomyces doorenjongii. Next base: position 2,434 of record NW_027118113.1, on the reverse strand, counting down.
CCAAGTGCTAACTGCTACCAAGCGTGGCATGAATACGAACAAGGTCGGTTGTATCATATTTAACGGGCTCCGAAGTCGACTATATCCTACATCCAGGATCCCAGATCTACTAAAATTAGTTAAAGAACTACGACGACCCCTATCAGGTCAGCCGAATCCTCAAGACCGCCGACATCGACGTCGATCTACATTTTGTCAACTACCTGCAGCTGAGATGGCAACGAGCGCAAGGATGAGTCGCCGCGTCCCCATCGAGGCGCAACGCGTCGACGCGCCGCTAACACAGTCGGCGACCTTCCTCGTTCTGTCGGTCACTGACGGCCCGGACGCGATTCGGACCGTACGCTCGACGCTCGCGAGCATCGACGACCTCGCCAAAAACGTCTCCATTCGCGATCTCGGTGCCTCTTTCGCGTGCACCGTCGGCATCGGCAGCGACGTCTGGGACCGCGTCACTGGTCTACCCCGGCCCGCGGAGCTCCATCCCTTCCCGGCCGTCAAAGGCGCAGTCCACATCGCTGTCTCGACGCCGGGCGACCTCCTCTTCCACATCCGCTCGGAACGCCGAGATTTATGCTTTGAATTCGAGCGGCAGCTGATGGACCTTCTCGGCGACGCTGTTACGGTTATCGACGAGACAGTCGGCTTCCGTTACTTCGACGTTCGCGACCTACTCGGATTCGTCGACGGCACGGCCAATCCGGTCGGTCCCGCCGTACCCACCTCGATCATAGTCGCTGAGGAGGACGCATCGGCCGCCGGTGGCAGCTACATCGTCGTGCAGAAGTATGTGCACGACCTCAAAGCGTGGCATGCCCTCCAGGCCGAGCAGCAAGAGGCCGTCATCGGCCGCTCGAAGTTAGACAACGTTGAGCTTGACGACGCGGCCTCTGGCCAGCGGTCACATAAGACGCTCGCCACGATCAAAGACGAGAATGGCGACGAGCATGAGATCCTCCGCGACAATATGCCGTTCGGCTCCCCTGGCACGGGCGAGTTCGGAACGTACTTCATCGGGTACTCGCGGCGCCTGTGGGTTATCGAGCGGATGCTGCAGCGCATGTTTGTTGGGGACCCGCCTGGGCTGCACGACCGCCTGCTCGACTTTTCGAAACCGCTGACTGGCACGACGTTCTTCGCGCCATCTGCCAGCATGCTCGCCAGTCTCGACTGCGACTGACGGACCTCATTCACACAATTCAGCAACTCAGGGTTTCAGTTAAGAGGCGTCTATTGATCCAGCTACATCGCTAATTGGGTCCGAATGTGATCTCCTATCTATTCGGGATTATAAATAGAGGGATGCCTTGGAGTTGCTAGAGTCGGCTGCAAATAAGAGTGAGATGCTTGTTGGCACACAGAGCTGAAAATCCATAAAACAAGTTGCATGTAGTCCCCTGAGCCAATTTCTGACAGGGCTCTTAACCTGATTTGTTCTGACGCCAGAGTAGAAATTGTAATTGCAGTACACATATATCGCCATCCAGAGTGAATGACAATACACATCTGAACACTTTGAGAGAAACCACACAAGTAGCCCGGTAAAGCACCAATGTAGCTTGTGATTTGTGAGAATGAATGAGATGCGATCTCCAATATGACTGACAACAAATATAATACATCACATAGGGCTGTTCGCGATACGATATCGGCAAGGTTTGGGCAAATCGGCAATCGGCATCGTCGAACTTAAGGTCTTCCGATAATTATCGTCTATCGTATCGGCAGACGTTCGGTATCGTCAATATCGGCGACGACAATCGCATTTTGCACGGCCACTGTAGTGCTATGATCCCAAATGCTCTCGAAATTCAACGAACTGACTTTGTTCATTTCGAAGAGAAAGCCTCAGATCAGCCTGCCGTCCCTATATATTATGAGCTCCACGATGTTCTCCATGATGCCTCTGAATCTAAGAATGGCTTTGTAGGTCTTGACCTAGACATTGCACTTGCGGTTGAGAGAGGAATAAAGAAGTATAACAAGTACTATAGTTTCATGGATGAATCTGATATGTACTATACTGCCCTTGTCCTAGATCCTAGGAATTAAGAGATGACCATAATTCTGGTAGGCTGATTCTACGAGCCATACGCCAGAATCTCCATCAACAGTACCCGTTGGCTGTTGTGGGGCCGGGGTTGCCAATCACAGCTGGACAAGCTTCTACCGCAGACAGAATAGGATAGTGATGTCGAGTCTAGGATGCAGCCCAGAGGGCAGACTACTAGGCCTGTCTCCGATATTGACATGTACTTTGTTGGTGGCGTACTCATCAAGGATGGCCGCTGCGGCCAGGGATTACTTTGCAATCCCAGCTTCCGAGGTTGCAGTAGAAATGTTGAAACTGCAACTATAACTTTAGAATAGCCAGCTAAAATGTGTAAGCTATAAAGTTTATGCTAAGGCATATGCAGGAATACTAAAAGAGGAG